>NC_056729.1:274039327-274224327 GCF_019279795.1 Protopterus annectens | reverse complement strand
GAAGCTTACAAAAAAAAGTTTTGTGAGCATAGACGCAAGGAAGATGAAAGTGTGTGTGTGATTATATTGCTGAGTTAAGCACTTATTTTCATAGGTGGGTGAGTGGGTCTCAGGTCACCAGTTTGTAAGGGTTGTCAGACCTTTTGGTGAGGGAACAAGCCCTTAGCACTTTGCCTGAGGACATGAGAATCTGGTTGGCAGACCGAGAATGTAACTCTGCAGATGAGCTGAGGAAGAAGGGGGATCTCTACTTAGCAAGCAATGCATCACTGCACAGGAAGGGGATACCCATTGCTGCACATAGATCTAACAGAACCCATGGTGGGCAGCCTAAACCACCCCAACAGATTCTACCAGTAATAGGGGAAGCCACTAGTTTAGGTACATGGCCATGATCAAGGGTTAAATGTTTTAAATGTAACCAGTGGGGCCATGTATCATATAGATGTCCATGGAGGCAAGGTGGGGAACAAAAGTGTGGGCAACCAGCAAGTGGAAATAACAGTATGCCAGTGGTGATTTGTCTGTAGACAACTGGGGTACCAAACTATCACCAAAGTTTATATCCAATCTTAGTGGATGGAAAACAGGCCACTGCTAAGAGAGAGAGAGAGACAGCCTCTGACAGGTCTATATCATTTGAATGAACACTTAATTGAGTAAATTGCTATTTGTTGAACTGAATTAAGTGAAAACTCAATTAAGCGAATGCTTGTTTAAGTGAAAAGTTTCCTGGGGAAAAAAAAACAGTTGCCCACCCATCGATCTTAACAAACAAAAATTAAAACTCTGCAAAGTGGGCTCCACCCACCACCACCCTATGTGGGAGCTGTGCCCCTCACACCCCATAACTAAATATACCAACTCTGAGATCACACTACAGTGGGGAATAGGGAAAATCCCCGATGATGGCCAACTGGCAAAATGGCAAATCCCCGATGATGGCCAACTAGTGACCATCATCAGGAATTTTCCCTTTTCCCCACTGTAGTGTGATCCTGGAGTTGGTATATTTAGTTAAGGGGTGTGTGAAGTATAGCCCCTCACTAGAATAGGTTTTATTTGGTGATGTTTTTGTGTACTTCGCTGGGTTGGCCAACTGTTTTTTAACCCAGGGAAAGTTTTTGCTTAAGCGAGCATTCTCTTAATTGAGCTTTCCTTTAATTCAGTTTGATAAATAGAGATTTGCTCAAATAAGCATTTGCTCAAATGATATAGACCCCCTCTGACATAACCACTGTGAAGACTGCAGTGGTTAAAGAGGAACAAAACCTGCTTAGGCAGTCCACTCCATTCAGAGCTTTAGAAGGGACCCCATTTCAAATGCCTTTGGACAGGGTTCACCTTGACTGGGAGGGTAGAAATGGAAGCAAGCAAGTAGGTGTGTTTGAGGGTATCCATGCAGATGTCCTGATAGGGAATGATTTTGATAATGCAGTACCTTGTATGCATGCAGTTACATGTAGTCAGACTTGGAGACAGGCATGTGGGTCTGGTAGCCTGGGGAGACCCAGACAGTTCCTACACCTAAAGCCAGGGATGGCGAGGTGGCTATTTCAGGGAGGGAGCTACCTTGTAGCAGTGAGCCTGCAGGTGAGCCACAGCTGCAGGTAGGTACTGATGTTCCTTAGGATAAAGTGACTGCAAAAGCAGAGGTGAGTGGTAGAACCTAGGCTGACAGTGAGGCACCACTGTCAGAGGATACCAAACTTCCTGTGGAAGAGGAGCTGGGAAGAGTAAAAAAAAGTAGAGCTGAGACAGGCTCAGCTCTCAGACCCTACATTACAAGGCTTGAGGGAGATAGCTAAGAAGGCACCTGATTCTCCAGGAAAAGGGGAGTCTGTATAGTGGAACAATGGGTTACTGTATAGAGAGTGGACCCCTGAGGGAGAGCTAGAGGGTGAGACAATACAGCAGTTGGTAGTGCCCAGAGCCTACTGTCTGTCACTTCTAGCCATAGCCCATGACATTCCTTTTGCAGGTCATATGGGTATAAAGCGTACCAAGAGACATATTATGAAGAACATTTATTGGCCTGGGATGGCAAAGGATGTAACTGGGTACTGCAGGACCTGTGAACAATACCAAAAAATAGGGAAGGCAAGAGACAAGGTCAAAGCTCCTTTGATGCCTTTGTCTGTGATTGAGGAGCCATTTCAGTGAGCAGCTATGGATATTGTGGGGCCTCTGATTACCCCAAGTTCCACAGGGAAGAAGTGCATCCTAGTGGTAGTAGATTATGCTACTAGATACCTTGAGGCAGTGGTTCTGTCCTCCATCGAGGCAGAGAAGGAGGCAAATGCTTTGTTAGAGCTTTTCAGCAGGGTAGGTTTCCCGAGAGAAATGCTGACTGACAGAGGTGCCAATTTCATGTCAGACCCAGTGGCTTGCCTGTGGAAATGCTGTGGGATGAAGTACCTAAAGATCATACCCTACCATCCTCAGACTAATAGTCTTCTGGAGACATTAAACTCTACACTAAAGACCATGTTATGGGCATTTGCAGAACAGTTCAAGAGAGTGTGGGGCAAATATTTGCCCCATCCACTCTTTGCATGCAGAGAGGTGCCCCAAGAATCCACAGGTTATTTTACCCTTTAAGTTGCTGTATGGGCATAAGTTGAGGGGGCCTTTAGATTTGATTCATGATGAGTGGGGGGCAGGTTAGTGTGAATCCCACAATGAGTCTGTTGTGGCATATGTCCTAAACCCCAGGGCAAGGCTTAGGGAAGTCATGGGCTTGGCTCAGATGATCCTGGCAGGAGCCCAACAACAGAAAAAGGTCTAGTATAACAGGAATGCTCAAGCAAGAGATTATACTGTGGTAGCAAGGTGCTCCTTCCTGTCAGGCACAATAAGCTGCAGGCAGCTTGGGATGGACCCTTCAAAGTGGTAAGGAAAGTCAGTGATGTTAGCTACATGGTAGAACTGCTAGGCAGGAGGTAGAGGCACAAACTGTACCGTGTTAACATGATGAAACCTTACCATGATAGGGAGGTCCTGGTGCTGAGTATTTGCAGTGGATGGTAGGAGGAGTCTGAGGGGGATCTGGTGAATTATCTCCTCACTGAAGCTCAGACTGACACCTCAGTGGAAGGGTAGCAATATCCCAGTGTCTATCCACTACCAAGATCTGAGAAATCCAAGCAGTGTTACAGGAGCTTTGGGGCATGTTCACCAGGAAATCTTGGATTACCCACCTGGTGCAGCATCATGTGGATACAGGACCCCAAAGGCCTATCAAGCAGGTCCCTTACAGGGTGCCTGCGTGTGTCAGACAGACTCTGAGGGAGGAGATACAGGAAATGTTGGAACTGGAGGTAATCCAGGAGTCCAGCAATCCCTGGGCCTCCCCAGTGGTGCTGATACCAAAGAAAGATGGCAGCATGGGGTTCTGTGTGGACTACAGGAAACTAAATAGTGATACAGAGTCAGCTGCTTACTGCATGCCTAAGACAGGTGAAGCCTTAGAGCAGCTGGGTGGGGCTAAGTATCTGACCATCATTAATCTGACCAAGGGTTACTGGCAGGTCCCCTTGACTCCCATTACTAGAGAGGTCATCCTTTGTGATTCCTTTTGGATTATACAAGTTCACAAAGATGCCCTTTGGGATGAAAAATGCCCTAGCAACCTTCCAGAGGCTGGAAGATCATATCCTAACAGGAGCAGCAGATTATGCCCTTGTTTATCTGGATGATATTGACATTTACAGCCATTCCTAGCATGAGCATCTTCAGCATGTCAGGGAGGTTGTGGGTAAACTGCAAAAGACAGGGTTGACCATTAAGCCCAATAAGTGTCAGGTGGGTATGGCAGAGGTCTCCTAATTGGGACACAGAGTGAGGAGTGATAAGATCAGGCCAAAACCTGCCAAATTGGAAGCCATTAAGGTGTGGCCTGCCCCTGTTACCAAAAAGCAGGTGAGCGTATTCTTGGGGACAGCGGGGTAGTATAGAAAATGTGTTCCCAATTATAGAACAATAGCTGCTCACCTCACAGACCTGATGAAGAAAAACAGGTCAGACAAGGTAGTGTGGACCCCAGCATGTGAGCAGGCATTCCAAGAGCTTAAAGGGGATTTGGGAGGACCCCTTGTGTTAGCCAGTCCAGATTACAGCAAAGAATTTGTTGTGCATGTGGATGCTTTGAACCATGGAGTGGGTCTGTATTCAGCCAGGTTACCTCAGAGGGAGAAGAGCACACAGAGGTATATCTCAGCCATAGACTCCAACCTAGGGACGAATGTTATACAACTGCAGAAAAGAATGTCTAGTCATAGTATGTCACTGCAGACACTTCAGTCCTATCTATATGGAAGGAAATTCCCTGTAGTTACAGTCCACAATCCCTTAGCTTGGCTACATCGAGCCAGCCAGCAAAATGCCAAGTTACTAAGGAGGAGCCTAGGGTTGCAGGCATATGATATGACAGTGCAGCACTGTAGCAGGGTTAGCAATGCCAATGGAGATGGAGTCTCAAAACAGGATATGGGAAAATATATTCCCAGATATGCCAATTCCTCTCAAACAATGTTTATCAAGGGGCACTTGAAAAACTAGCTTAAGTTTTCAAAGGGGGGGTGTAATGATGTGAGATATTGTCAGCCATGCCAGGAGAAGAAGGGCAGTGGACTTGTAACATATGTCAGCATAAGCTAGCTGGAATGTTGTAATGAATTATATGTCATTTGTATATCAAACTGATTTGCATAAATGCTTGTGTTTGAAAGTGTATTTGTAAAGTTGCTTCTGCTAAAAATGTACCAACAGTGGGTACTGACTGTATTGTAACTGAATTAAATGTGTATGTTTTAACAGAGGATACTGGAAGAAAAGAGGCTAATCTCAGCTCTAGCTAACTTTAAAAAATAGTTGAAATTAAATTAGACCATAAAGATTGTGGGGGGAATTCAATAAACCCTACATGATTTTTTTCATGTATGCATCGCTGCCAGATGAGTACACAAGCGCGAACAATTTTAGATTCAGTAAGCCTCACCCAGCAGCACACAAACAGATGTGAACAAGGAAAGATCTGTGTAATGCAAATTCCTGCATAAGCAGGTGAATTATGTGCAAATTAGGCAGTGGAAGCAATCCAACAACCAGAAAGTCAACTGTGTAGACTCTGTGTCTATGTTCATAGTGTACATGGTCATTTTTTCACATACAGGAGTCTATTTGGACAGTAGGGGATGAAAATGTACACAAATATGGACATAACTCCCCTAAAAATGGTATATCTCATGGAGTATTGGGGAGAAATACATTGTGGGTGTGAAAAAATGCATGGGGAAATGTATAATCAATAACAATTTTTTTAAACACAGAATAGGCACTATGAAGACCGCCAACAATGTTATCCGGGAATTCAAGTTTAATAGTCACACAAGGAGACAGCTACAAATAAACATAAACATTTAACAGATCTTTACTGCTTGTATAACATCTGATGAAGTCTTGAATGATGAAAATACAGTGATCTGTTAAGCGTTTATGTCTGTAGCCATCTCCTTGTGTGACTATTAAACTTGAATTTCCGGACTAACATCATTGGTGGTCTTCAATGGGCCTATTCCGTGTTTCTTCATTTTGTTATTTTGTTTTGGCACTGTTTTCCCTTTGTTTGGTTTAATAATTTTTTTTATAAATCTCAGCTTGTTTGCACTATGCGCCATGATGTGCAAACTTGCTTAATGCAAAAAAAAAATTTATAAATGTATGTCACAGAAATGTACTGTAGGACCTTGCATCGGGTCTGTATAACTGTACATTCGCGCTGTTGCCTGGCACACACGACTATGATCCATGTATATTCTAGGCTGTCAGCATGAAAAAGTATGCAAATGAGGAAAATTTGTTGAATTGCTAAAATGAGCAACCATGTCTACAGATCCCTACCGTGTAGGCTCCTACAGTGTGTTGACATTCCCAGTGAATGTGGATAACATCAAGAGGGTTGTCATTTACTTTTAGCAGATTTTGTGCTAGCTGCACATGTTTGCGTAGTGTGGCATGTAGCTAAGTGTGTTTGCATGACTGACTCCCCCAAGGGATAGTGGTTGCACAGAAAGATATCAATTAAAACCAGAAATATTCAATTGAGAATATTTAGTTTTGTATGTTAAGCTATGCAGCGCACAGTGCCATGGTGTGCAAATAACTAAAACCTTTAAATCATGTTAATTATATTCTAAGCAGCTGACATGCATCCAAATTAGCCAATCCAACATGGTGGACCTACACCACAACTGTATAAAGTATGCATACACTCTGCATTCTGGTTTTCCCTCAATACTCTGAATCAGTTGAGTACAGACTTGGAAACTGAATAATGCTAGAGGCTGCTACAGCTATTCTACATCTGCATATGCTAGACGCTGAAGTCAGTGCTGCTGGTGCTGATGACCATAGGCCTAGGCCAAGGAGAAGAAGAGTGTCAAGGCCCAGGGTAACCTACCAGGACCTATATGAGCTGAAGATTGTAGAGTGCTACAGGGTGGACAGGGACATATTACAACAGCTCACTGAGATCTGCCACCCTCAACTCAGAGCCAGAGCTAACAGAGGGGACACCATCCAGGTGGAAACTATGGTATGTGTAGCCCTTAGGATACTAGTTACAGGTACTTTTCAAACACCAACTGGGGTCATGATGGGAGTCTCACAAGCATCTGCATCTTGGATACTCCACCAATTTCTAGATGTTATGCTCCCACATGCCAGTGAGCACATATCTTTTCTCCTTGACCCTGAGGTGAGGGCCACCACTATGCAACACTTCTATCATGTAGTACACTACCCTGAAGTACTGGGATAGATTGCACTCATGTACATATCAAGGCACCACCTGGTGAGCAGGGTAGAATCTACATTAACCACAAGGGATACCAGTCCTTCAACTGCCAAGTCATGTACAATTTTCGGGGGATTACCATGAGTGTGTGTGCTGACAGCCCTGGCAGTTATCATGACTCCAATATCTGGCACACATCACATCTGTAGTAAATGTTTGCCGGGGGGCATCCCACAGGGCCATCTACTGGGGGATGCCAGCTATGCCCTGCAACCATGGATGATGACACCCATCAGAAATGCACATGCACCCACAGAAGAACACCATAATGAGGCACACCCACAAACTAGGAACATTATAGAGTGTGTGTTTGGGCTTCTGAACACATGGTTCCAGTGCCTTGATATATCTGGTGGAGCCTTGTAGTATATCTCAGCCACATATGCACAGATATTCACAGTATGTGCTATGTTACACAATCTGATCCTGCGGAAACAGCTGCAGTAGTATCAGCAAATGGAAGAGATACGCAGTCCCCAGCAGTACCTAGGTCACCACAGCTACAGTCACAGGAGAACTCAGAGGAGGAACCCCCTGCTGATATCCATGTAGGCAGATGTAGGTGTGCTCAATATGCCCTGGCTTTGGCTAAGAGACAATACATAGCACATTCACTGACAACCTAGAGACATAGGGACTAACATCTCACTCCTACTCACATACAAACAGAAACAGTGATGCCAGCCAACTCGCACATCCTGTACCTATCCATGTATTGGCTGTGTTCTGCTTGCATCACACAGAGTCAGCCATGAAATACAGTCTTGGCAACTGCTGCACTTGCAAGGTAAGGCCAGAACATACACAGTATTATAGTGGATTGTTATGTTAGTTTATTGTTACTATGGAACGAGTACAATATGCAGGCTACTATACTGGCATATTTGGACAGACATCCACATTGAACTACCAACAACCATTTCACTAACATGTCAGCAGGCTTCATGCATGGAATATTCATATAGTCCTACTGCAACAGATTACTGGTACATCATTCAAGGGACATGTTGGAAAGGGAGGTTAACTGATAGAGTACTGTGTGTCCTGGCAAAACATGTGCATTATTTCCCCACCCCACAAAACAGCACTGTCCACATGTAACTGTCATAACACTAAAGTTATGCTGTATGACCTTTCACAAAGGTAGCATGCCACACAGCATCAGTACAGTAATGCAGAATCTGAAGGTACATTTTATGTATAATTTAATTGAGAATAGCACAGTACATATTTATGCAGGTGATGATATGAATGATTCCTTGCTCATCTACCAGCCTTTATGGCTCAAAGGAATAAGTCAAGTAAGTTGTACGATGATGTCCATAGTTCTAATCCTGACATATCTGATTATTATGCATATGAAGTATCAATATATATATATCTTTTTACAGAATGTTTCTGTGTGTGCTATGCTAGTATGATTCTATTTCACATAGTAATTACACATGTGCATCTGTGCCATGGTTCTAAGACCTATTTAATAAGTACATCATTACTAATGGATAACTTATTAGCAGAATTGTAAAGGTTGGGATATAAAAACATATATCAACATGCATATGTAGAAAACATATCCAGTAATTCCTGCAACATGATGTAGTATAACAGTATAATAACAGTTGCGAATGAAGGATTGTGCAGTGATATGATTCATATGGAACTGACAGGCCCATAGGCAACACACTGATCACTACATCAGAACAACTATGTATTGATGTACTCTAGAGAAGCTGGATAACTGCACGGCTTACATATAGGACATGGCAAGTATCATACAGCAATTGGACAAGTGATATTTATGGTTACAGTCAGGGTGTCCCACAGGGCTCTGTACTAGGCACAATTTTCTTTTCAGTTTTCTGAAGACCTATCTTTCACATTACGGTTGTTCTACAGTTTGTATGCAGATGTCTTGAGATTGGGCATACTGTTTAAATGTGTTACAGATCGGGCACGTCTGCACAAGAAGTGGGACACAGGAGCATCAGATGTTGTTAAGTACATCAAAAAGTAAGCATATGACATTTGGAAGACAAAAAGAGAAAGGTGACCATTAAATGCAGCACACAGTGATTGAAACTGTAGATTAAGTGAGGAAGTGGGTATGTAGGTAGATCCAGATTGCAGTCTTCCAAGTCAGCTCAGACTCCCAGCCTAGAGTGCACGTAGGTGTGAACTGGAGTCAGTTTATGCAACAGAAAGTTTCAGGTGTCAGCAGTGCACCTCCCACTTGCAAGCTGCTGAGCAATGTGCAAATAAGCCAAAATGCCAGTGAGCATGCTCACACAGTTAAGCCAAGTGCAAATCTGCTGTCCTATGTGCTATTTTGTTTAGTAAAATATATATATATATATATCATATATTTCTATATTTATAAACAGATATATCTATGTATATATGTGAGTGTGTATGTCTGTATTGCCCTTCAAACATAGATCATGGATAGTAAAGCTGCACTATGACAAATAAAACGTTGGTGGAAGGGACACAAGGAAAGGCCCAACATAATGCACTTTAAAACATTTACAACTGCATGGATCAACAAGTGTTGCAATCTGAGGACTATTGGAATATCTGAAGTGCAAAGTTCTGGCTGTTTTCACCCATCATGTATAAATATCACATGTGACAGCAAAGCACAATATACTGTGAAACACACGTAACCATGACTCACACCTGTGTACTTGCAAACAGCTGGATGGTGATGAGTCATGCCACATCTCCCTAACAGACCATGTGGAACCCTTGAAATGTATGGCATGGCATAAAAATACATACATATATTGTGAAGTCATATTTATATAGCTGCACCAGCAAGAACACCCACATTCACTACAGCCCTCTGTGTCTGCTTCATTTCAACAAACACACATTGATAACTGTGCAACTGCTGTAATGTATTCTGTTGTGTGCCCACTCATTGCCTGGGAAAATTTTATTTTGCCACAGGCCTGTCTACAAGCAAACAGACTCATATGCCCACACAGGCTGTTGACATGTTGCTAGGCTACAAAACAGTTGCCTCACTGTTAGGCTACTAGTTGCAGTTGACAGTAGGAAGCTGTGTGATTATGCAGCCCTACCAACCTCTTAAACACAGAGCTTCTTTATGGACTTTATAATAATATCACTTGCAGTCATTTGCAATGTCACACTTAAGCTGTGGCACATGCAATAACTACTGTGATTTGTAGTGTATAGCAATAGATAGATAGGGGTTTTAATCTCACTCTAGCCCAAATGGTGTGTGTGTGTGTGTGTGTGTGTGTGTGTGTGTGTGTGTGTGTGTGTGTGTGTGTGTGTGTGTGTGTGTGTGTGTGTGTGTGTGTGTGTGTGTGTGCATCTCCCTTCCAAACAAATGTAAATTTAAAACCGCAATGGGTCTGCAGTTTTTGGCCTTTGCACTTGATGCAGGCCCACAGTCTTCTCCCCAACAAGGCCTGCTGATGTCATCTACCATAAGAGTACCTAAAGCCATATTAAAGTCAGACTTAATCTGTGGTATGTGCAATAAGTACTGTGATCTGTAGTATAAAAGACTAAGTAGGTAGGGTTTCTAAACTCGCTCAAGCCCACTTGCTGTGCATGTGCATCTCCATGCAAAACAAGTGTGTATTCCACAATGCCTTAAACAGAGGTAGGGTTTTGCACTGTTTTGGGCCTAGCAGGTGCTGCAAGCCTTTGAACTCTTCTCCACTACAAGGCCTGCTGATGTCAACTACCATAAGAGTGCCTAAAGCCATATCAAAGTCAGACCTAAGCTGTAGTGCATGCAATAAATACTATGATTTGTAGTGTGGAAAACTAGATAGGGATTCTAATTTCACTCAAACCCACTTGCTGTGTGTGTGTGTGTGTGTGTGTGTGTGTGTGTGTGTGTGTGTGTGTGTGTGTGTGTGTGTGCGTGTGTGCGTGTGTGCGTGTGTGTGTGTGTATGTGTGTGTGCTCATCTCCACACAAAACAAGTACGTAGTCAACAATGCCTTAAACAGAGGCAGAGTTTTGCACTGTTTTGGGCCTAGCAGGTGGTACAGGCATTTCAACTCTTCCCCACCACAAGGCCTGCTGATGTCAACTACCATAAAAGTACCTAAAGCCATGTCACTGACAGACTTAAGCTGTGACGCATGAAATAAGTACAGAGATCAGTGTGTGCTGTCCAGTGTTCTGTATACAAAAATAGGTAGTGCTAATGGTCTTACTGCATTCATGCTGGTGTGTGTGGATGTTATCCAGTGTTTTACATCAGTCTATGGTATCATAGCATCATTGGAATGTAGTAGACTAATGGTCCTAGGGCCCTCATACACCTAGCCACCTTTTACCCTTAGTAACACGTTCGGCACCTACTGCCCCTGTCCAGGGTGTACACAGGTGGAAACAATATGGTGTAATTATAGTCACCCATCCATTTGTACAGCTTGCATCTGTAAAGGGCCAATGAGGTGTTCAGTTTGACATGAAGTGGAAATGTGTTCCAAAGGTGTGTTAACCTCAAGTAGACAATTCTCACCCTCCAGCAGGTTTTATAAAAGTTTCATACCAGGTTAAGATCTTAACTGGGAGTAAACTGGTTATCCATGTCATTTACACATGTGAAGCATGTCCAATAAAGCAGGGTCACAAATTGACTCATATGCAAACCAGAGATCACCTCTGAGTACTCTGTTTGACACATGCTAAATTGATAGTGATTTCAGACAATCCCCATAGGACAGATGCTGAAGACTTGCATCCCCTTGTGAGAAACCATTGTGGTTTCCCCAATCACCACAGCTTTTTGGTAAGTAACATATCAAAAGGGGCATTATATTCAAATATTGTCCTGATGAGGGAAGAGTACATGGCGGTACTAACTACTTGTACTTGAGAGAATGCCCTTGTGCATGACATGAGCAAGTTATAATAACCTACTCACCACTGTGTAGACATGGTGATCTAAGTTATGATAGCTGTCAACATGTCTCACCAGGTCTCTCACCCCTGTATATATACTTAAGGTGTCGCTAATTATCTGGTGCTTAGCAGGAACATCGCTGCTACCAAAATTAATGATAATACATATATTTGCATTGAGTTTAAGGCCATGTGTTTGGTAACAATCATCTGTCCATGTAACACCGTAATGTAGGATGTTTCCATACTATGTATATTGCATGACCACTCACAGTTAGCAGGCATCATCAAACATTGTCAGCCATAGTCATTTATGTTGTACTTGTACTTTGGTAAAATGGATTTCAAACAGTAGTTGACCCAGGACAGAAGCCTCTGGAGCGCCACTGGTTATATAGCTCAACTATTGGAGATGTCTTCTTCTATTGGACTATATGACTTGTATCAGTGAGGCAGTTAACAACCCCTATAATGATATAAGGGTTCAAGCCTAGTTGGGTGTGTTTTTCAATTGATGCCTGCATGGAGGATAGTGTCAAATGCCTTCTCTTGGTGCAGATAGGCTGTGTTCACAGATTCCCATCAGCCAGGTCCTTGGTGACTGTCTCACAGATGTCTACCAGGATTAACAGTCATGATGTCACTTTGACAAATCAAAACTAAGTAGGGGTAAGTCATTAAACTTTACTTATATTTTAGTTGATAATGTCCATGATGATCTGCCCCATGACCTTGCAGATATGGATAATGAGGCTGATATACATATATTTTGTGGGGTCAGTGGACACATCGCATTTGTACAATGGAATAACCATCCTTGCTTTCCAGTCTGCTGTGATGATGCCGTTGGTTACACTATGATTGAAAAGTGTGTCAAAGGGTGTTACAAGTCCATGTTGGATCCCATGTAGGGCACAGCCTGGATGTTATCAGGTCTCATACATGCTGTGTTTATGTCCTTAGCGTGGTCAGTTATGAAATGCCCTTCAGAGATACAAGGTAGTGGACAGGTGGTAGGTATGTCATGGTGTATGTGTGGTGAGGACAGGGGAGTGAGGTTTCTGCAGTCTCAGTCAGCCAAAAGATGAGATATGTCTACAGCATCAGTATATGTGCTATCATGCAGTACACGTTTGGCACTAAAGTGGGCCTTTCTTTTTAGGTTACATATGTAAGTATAGAATGTCTTGTGGTTGCACTTTATGGGGGAGGCTAATCTGGAGCATTACTTTGTTTTGGAGGAATTCACAACAACTCTTATTTGCTTGTTCATGCAGCTGAGGTAGGGTTTCCATTTCAGGGGGATCCCTCCCTCCTACTCTTAAACAGCAATATCTCCCTCTTATTGTAAAGCCTGTTAATGGCAGTCATCCACCAGGCAAGTTTGCTCTTCCATAATGAGCTTGTGTTGCACCTATCAGGTACAGCTAATCCAATGCAGTTATACAGGTGTTTGTACAAAACATTGGTGTACAGCTCAGTATAGTTGCTCCTTCTGAGGGGGAAGGTGCAGTGAAGCTAATGATACCATCCTGTAAGAGGTTATAATCTGTTTTGGTGAGGTTTATTACTCTATCTTCCACAAGGGTTGGTGTCAGGTGTGATATGCACTTTGAATGAGACTGATTAGGTGTCATATCTCACCAGGGAGGGGCACACAGTAGGGGTGCTACAGTGGTCCTCCATATCAGTAAGCACCACATCCAGTATGTAGGCACCCATTGTGGGGGTGTCAACCAGCTGGTCCAGGGCATTGTAGTTAATGACATCAGGAATATTTGTACAAGTGAGTTTGAGCATGACTAATATACCCAGTTGGTGGATACTTAACATCACTTAAAATAATGGTATCCAGATGTATCTTGATAGACTCAAGTAGGTGCAAATAAGCAGAGTGGGTGCCCTAATTCATGGAGGGGCTCCTGTAGCTGGCAATTACTTGAATAGGTGCCTACCAAAAGGCCATACCACCTGAGTTGTCTCCAGGGAATCATATTGTCTAACCAATCTGGATGTGTATATATCCATAATGAATATTGATACAACGACCCCATTACTTTGCATGCCATGAGTTTGAGGTCTGCATGTGTGGATGGAGTTGTAGACTGCTATGGCTGTGTTCCTCTCCACAACCTTGACCCAGGTGTCTGTGACTGCACAAATGTGTGCATCTGCCAAGGTGAGGTCTGCTCCCAGTGAGTGGAGTCTTATGTTGACACTTCTAGCATTTAGCAGCATACCCTTGAGGTTGTTTGTAGATGGGCTTTTTACATTAGAATCATGTCCCTCAGACACCACCTAAAAAGGGCACTATGGGGGTGGCAAGAACCTTGGCCAGTAGCTAAAATTGCATGGGTGACAGATGAAGACCATTTCTGACAAAGCATCAAGGTCTTTTGATCATGTCCTACCAGGGAGACAGATAGTGGATCCCCTTCGAATGACAGCAGAAGCTAAGCCAATTATTGACATCAATCATGTTCTTTTTGCATGTAACCATCATCCCATGTGAGGTTAAAATGAAGCCGAAGGCCAAGGGCATACCTGCCTGAGACACATAGTCCAACAGCTCAGTCATTTTTCTATTCATACAGTCCTGAGAGGTACATCTTAAGTCGTACACACAAACAGAAGCTATGACATAGTCATAACAGTACCTGCTGTTGACAGACTGCAATGCATGTGTGATATGACGTAACAGGGCACCTCACATACACCTGGCCATGACCCTCCCCTTATGTAGCCTGGTGAGTGGAACATCAAAGTGTCTCATGATGTAATCACATATGAGTAACATGTGTGATCTGCTGTCTTGCCTTAAGGGTTTGAGTGGTGTTACAGTGGTTCTTGAGCTATTATCTGCACTGTTCTGCAGAGGTAGTAGTATATGTAACATGCTTGCATCTGTGTTTGTGAGGTATCTGGTGTGCATGTCTGTTTCTGTTAAGGAGCTTTGCATATTTAGGTATGTGTGATGTGGGTTTGGGTGGAGTTGGAGGTGAAGTGTGCATGTTGGCAACCTAACCATTGTCTCATGGAAATGTCTACGATTCTCTTTCAGGATTCTGTAAGACACAGCTATGCCTACAAACATACAATAAAACCATCAACATCAGAGCACAGGACTGATGTAATCACATATGAGTAATATGTGTGATCTTCTGTCTTGCCTTAAGGGTTTGAGTGGTGTTACAGTGGTTCTTGAGCTATTATGTGCACTGTTCTGCAGAGGTAGTATTATATGTAGCATGCTTGCATCTGTGTTTGTGAGGTGTCTGGTGTGCATGTCTGTTTCTGTTAAGGAGCTTTGCATATGTAGGTATGTGTGATGTGGGTTTGGGTGGAGTTGGAGGTGAAGTGTGCATGTTGGCAACCTAATCATTGTCATATGTATCATATGTTTGCAGTGAAGATGTGGATGTCCTTGCATGCACAGGACACTTGTGCAGCATTGCAGTCATTACTTTGGCCTTGCACATCTACAATGCCTGTCAAACAACCATACAGCACATTGATGAGTTGTGCAATGATGTGGACAGAGTGTTGTGTTCTAGGGACATAAATTTACAGTATCACATAAGTAGGGCATGTGATAGGAACAGCTACATTGCCCAAAGGTGGCCACTCCTCTGCAGTAGGCCTCACAGCCATGTCATGCAGATCACCACCATGATGCTGTTGAAGGGCAGGCTGCATGACTTGCTTTGATACCACCACCTAACATGGACAACTGCCACTGTGGAGTTTGCCACATCAACCTTAGACATCTATGTCACCTGACATACAGCATTATATTGTGATGCTACAGCTATACTCCTAATCAACATCAGATCAGTATCAAGTCAAATCCTATGAGGCTTGGAACTCAGGTCATAATACATGCAAAACTCAAATTACTGGTCTGGTTGCTAATCAAGGCACGCCTACAGATGCTTACATAATCTGTGACAACTGTGTGGATCAACAAACCGGCTGTGGTCTCCTTCATATCTTGAGCTTGGTGGTAATGTTTTGATTCTGGTGAGAGATAGATAATTGGAGCTTTGTATCCAAACAGAGTGATGCCAGGGTGAGACCACCAGTAGTAGTAACCAGGCAGCAGAAATTCAGGTTACTCCCCTCTTTTCAGCAGTTGTCACAAGGTAATTCTTTGTTTTCAATGGGCACTGCTTGATTAGTATATAACTTCAGAATACCTGCCTAAATACTCCATCCTTAGGTTTACATGGTGTACATATTAGTTTCCCCTACAGTGTTTGGCAGTGCTCTATACAAATTCATACATCTTGGCTTACATTTATCTAGGAAACCATGATGGAAATAACTCCAATAAGGAGTTGCATACATGACCTTTCAGGACCTCTGGATTTAGTATTTCACTGTAGCCCAGGCATCATGCTTCAGAAATGGAGAACAGCAACAGTCATCCCTCTGAACAAAGGGAGTCCATCTACAGATACTGGTAGATGATCAATAGAGATGTAGTACACCCACAGAACACTGGTCTAGACACAGTTTGGTTTAGTCATGGGCAGATCATGGCTACCCTACTTGGTGGACCTATTTGCAAACATTACCAAATCAATGGATGAGGAAAACATGAGTCACTCCACCTACCATGGCCTGACAAAGCATTTTATTGTTGACAAACCCAAGTGGTTAGGTAAAACCAGTATGTCAGCTGGTGGATAGCCAAGTGGCTGACTGTCAGGATCCATGGTATTAGCAATGAGAAGTCCCCCTCTACAATGAGGCCAGTTACCAGTGAACTCCCTCACAAACCGTTCCTTGCACTGTTCCTTGTAGGCAATAACTTCTCTGCAAATGCAGCCACTGTCAGTGGTCTGTGGCTGATTGATTTGCTGATGATTGCAAATGAGGAGCTGTCATTGCATCTCACAAAGACATAAATGTTATCCAGGAGGGGTTGACACAGACATACAGTTGCTGTCAGAGCCATGGACCAACAGCAAATGCCAAGAATTGCACAATACTAGACTTTGGGGAGTGATCCAGCCATTGTAATTATTGTATTAACAGCACACCACCTACAGTTGACCCAGTAGTCAGGGACTTATGAACACATTGCTAGTGATCTAGCTTTTGACTGAAATGTGTCAGTAATATTGGGTAAAGCATTCCATGTAGTGCAACCTCTAAACCAAGACAAGGCAGAGAAACTCAAGGAAGTCATTATTCCATTGTATTCAGCATTCATCAGACCTATCATTGAGTGCAATGCCACCTTTGCCATGTAACCAACCAGGCATATCCATGTAGCAGCCACAGAGAGTCCCAATAAACTATGCTGTGCATGTAACATGTCATATGGAGACTGCGTTAAGGCCCTATCCATGTAATCTGTCTCCAACATGCTTTGGAGGGGAGGTGTACGGCTGCCATACAGGGTGGTTTCAGACCCCACTGTGGACATCCTGCATATCCAAAAAACAACTAGCACCAGAATTACCTATTCTCCAAACCTACACCTTACCTGTTGTATAAATGGGACATGTTGGAGAGGAAGGTATATAACGCGGAGACTACACCCTATATGAAACAGGCTCCCCATCCACGGAAAGTAGAGTTCTGCTCTAATGCAAATCAGGTGCAAGCTACACATTTGGATAGGGAACAGGACAATCACACATGGTTTAGTACTAATGTCTGGAATGGATACAGATAAAGTGGAGATTGTTAATCTTCCACAAGATGTTTCAACACCCAGAACCTTACTTACACTCTTCCAGGGTATCAGCCCTTGTCACAGTTAAGGGATGCATGGTTAGGCTTCAAGAATCCCTTGCATTCATTAACATATTAAACACATATTAACCAATGTTCCAATGACCCTATAGTTACTTACCTTTCTGCTGACATTTTCATCTGTGCTGACATTCAGTCCTGTGCTCTGATGTTGATGGTTTTATTGTATGTTTGTAGGCATAGCTGTGTCCTACAGAATCCTGAAAGAGAATCGTAGACATTTCCATGAGACACCTTTGATTGTGTGACCACAAATCCATTTCTACAGCATCCATGGTAATGTAACCACATGATATGAATCTAGGCTCATTATAAATGGCATTGTGCAATATCTGTAAATGAGCAGTGAAAGTAGCATGCAAAAAGACACAATGGATGACAGGTCATAGTGATGTAGATAGTCACCCCGTGCATCAGACACATAGCTTTATTTCCCTACATCCATGAGAAAAATGACAAGGATGTGGCACAGGTATCATCACTTGCACAGGGTGTTGTGTGGGGGTGCAGGAGGCCTAGGCTAAACCAACAGGTTGACATACATGTGTGCGAATTAGGAAGGGAAGCAGGCAAAATGGCGCATGGAGATGTGGTGTGTGTGTCTGTAGGTGACCTGATTTTGACAGTGGTGTGTGAGTGTGTAAACACAGCCAAGCTTAGTGCTAGCCCTACATGTCTGTATGTTGGAGAGCTGTGAGCCATACATGGTAGATCTGACAGTTCATCGTCTCCACCCCAAACACGTGAACTGGCTCTGCCGGGAGTTGCACTGGCACCACCATGCCCAAGGTCAGAGGCTGTGCTGCTATCTGAGGGTGACTGCTGTCTGCTGGGAATGTGTCCTGCACAGGAATGCCCACAACTATGACCCCATGGTCTGCCACATCTTTGTGTGGATAGCACACTCCCCTCTGGAGAGCTGGATGTACTGCCACTATGGGACCGTGACTGTGCACAGCCATGTTGACTCTCAGCAGATATAGTTGCTGACCTACATCCCGGAGGCCGACATTCAACTATGAACAAGATGTCAATCACAGGCACCATGCGTTCCAAGACTGATACTGTGTAATTTGTCTGGGAGCAACATCTTTCCACTGTATCAGTCAACTGTTCCAGGGTATTAGCAACATGGTGGAGGCAGTCACGGGTGTCAGACTGTGCTGCATCCATAACCCTGAGCATTCTGTGGGAGTACCTTTCAGAACGTGCCTGTGCTTCCATGATGGCCCTAAACATTCACTGAGTGACATGTGATGAAACACCTGCAAAATGTAGTGCAGGGACAGCAGGCCTCCTACAAGCACCCCTATTAATCCACCTTGGTGCAACCTTGCCTACTGTTTGGCTATGTCCAATGTCAACACTCTCTGCAACCACAGTAGCCACACTCTCCTGTTCAATGTCCCCACCCTCTGACTGTCCAATATCTGTGGCCACAGGGATCTGGGTATATGTAGGCATACTGGCTGTGTACAGTGACAATGGGGATAGATGAGAAATGCCAGCCTCTATGTCAGATTCAGCTCCTGCAACCCCCAACTGTGCCTCACTTTGGCCACCATCATCATCAGAGTCTGAAGAGACTCCGACATCAGGTTGTGAAGAGGGCAGAGACCAGCCGCCATGGTCACCTGTGCAAGAAAGGGAACATTATTACATTAATACTCTATTATGCTATACATTACTATGTTGCAATATATGTTATGCTGTATACACTGCTGTCAGTATCACAGACCTGTCTAACCTCCAAGCTCTAATGATAGTACATGAGGACTTTATAGTCTAACCCAAATCTGTATTTACCAGCAAATAAAAGCTCTTTAAAGAAGAATCTCATGATCAATACTTAAATGGTGTCCAACATGGACATCTTGAAAAACCCTTGCACAGCTGACACATCTGGCAATCTGTACTGTCCTGATAATACTTGCAAATCTATCACTATGGGCACACCTACAGGGCATAGGTATGAGTGTAAACTGTGTAGAGTCAGAATCTATCTCTACAGTTGGCAATCAGGCAAACAGTACATCAGTCCAGCCATCAGGCCTGGAAAGACAGTTTAGCATATACATTTCATTAAATATACGTGTAACAAAACAGTGTAGTGCTTGCCAGGAGCCGGACCACAGCCTCATCCAATTCCTGACATTCCTGAAAATATTTGAGGGAGAGGTAATGTAAACAGCTTTGCATGTTACATTACAACAGGGTATATGTCAAAATATCTGACATTTACAATAGCTACTATGTAAACTGGTATTTTGGTCACAATCTGGCCTGAGACTCAAATGGCAACTAACCTGTTTTCCTCCCAAAACAAAATCTGACACTCATGTAAAACTATGTACACGCTAACACACTGAATGCTACAGTATTCCATTTATGATCCTACTAAGCACACCTGGATGCTCCTCTTGTGTTGAAACGGTGGCACCCACATCCACAACATACTCTGTGATGGATGCCTGAGAGCTGTCTTGTGTACCTAGGTTCACCAGGAATTCCTCAGTGGCCAACAATTGTTGTTCTGCAGCAGGCCCACCATCAGTGACATCACAATCCCTGGCTATGTCCACTGCTCTTTTGCATGAGGTGTGGATCATATCAGTGGCATGGTGTTGCACCTGCTCATATGTTCTGCTCTGCTGACCAACAGCATTTACATTCTGGACCAGGTCGGCCCACAATGCAGCCCAGTCCTGCCTGTTGGGCCTCCCCCTGGACAGTAGGATTTCATAATGCTGCCACAGGGCCTCCACAATTACATCATTCTCAGGCTCAGTAAAAGGGGCTATTTGATGCCTATAAATTATTGCTGATCTACAACAAAAAGAGAACACTTGTCAGAATCAGAAATGTAAGGATGCAAAAGGTAGATATACAGCCATATAGGGCAGCTATCAGTATTCATCATTTGATTACACATGTAAAATTCAAATGTGTGCCCCACCATATGCCTCAGCCTCTTACAGCAAGAAATCTGGACAAATCCATAAATAAAAATGGGGCAAAGGCCAGAAAATAGGAACAATTTCTATGTATTGGTGTTACAAACTTACATGGTTAATAGAATAACAGTTTGTGCATGATCATGAAACATCTGCAGGGTATGAAGTCTGCAAATCAGATTTCCTTAATTATTGTCTACCTGCAATATGTAATGATTAGCAACTACTTTGCCAGAAAACCAGAATGTTATGAAACATGGACCAAATGTATGAGGCAAAACTCTGGACAATCTGCTAACATATGTACAGTTGAGAGGTATGCCCACAACATACAAAGGTTGTGGGCGCAAGTGATGGAGTAGCAATAGTCAAATATTCCTGTTTGTGGCATGACAGATACAGATGTATGATAAGATAACCAAGACAGGAGTCCAATGTAGTGTACCCCATTGCAGTAACCCCACTTATATTCTATACAACCAACAGTGCCAAACAAATAGCTGTGTTATCCAGGGGACCTGGGTCCCTATTTAGCACATAGCATTTTATACCTGCTGTACTGCAGTTTGCTGTAGGTGTAACATGTGCAGATATCAATGACATGTTATCAGTAAAGTTCTACGACAGGCTTATTGACGTAATCCCATTTCCCATAACTATATTCCACCATATGCATCATGTTGGTGAAAAAATTGATTACATACCTGCTGGAGTGCAATATACCTCTTTTGAAAGAAGTTGATATATATATATATATATATATATATATATATATATATATATATATATATATATAATTCCCCTTTATAATCTCAAATACTGAAATCTCGAATTTCAGTATCCTGAGACCATAAAGGTGAAACTTCAAAATAGCGAAAGTGCATAAGCTCGAATCGGAATATCTCGAGTCCGCACTTATGCATTTACGCTATGTTACGTGAAGTGTTTGGCTGGGATGGCATCTAGAATTTAAGGTGAGTGAGTGTATGTGAGTAATTTTGCAAGTTGTAAGTGTGGGTTAGGGTAGGGAGGTGGAAGTATGAGTGTGAGTGTTGGATGTGTTGGTATTTGTGTGTGTGTGTGTGTGTGTGTGTGTGTGTGTGTGTGTGTGTGTGTGTGTGTACGAGGGACTGTAGAATGTCTGGGTGTGAGTTTTTTTTTTCTGTTTGTGAGATCACAGAGTTGGTATATATAAGTAGGGGGGGTCTGGGGGGGTGCAGGGGTGCTTGCCCCCCAGCTTACATATAGTGTAGGGTTGTATAGTTTGTGTGATGTGAGTAGAATTGTGTGCATGTTGTGTGGTGTATGGTGTATGTATGTTCATGATTGTGTGTTTCGTGCTTTTGGGTTTTGGGATTGTGAGTCATTCGCCTTTATAGTTTCGAGATACTGAAATTCAAGATTTCAGCATTTCGAGATTATAAAGGGGAACCATATATATATATATATATATATATATATATATATATATATATATATATATACATATATATATGTGTGTGTGTGTGTGTGTGTGTTTTGTGCCAACGAGTTCATACTAATACACAATGGTTCCCGTGGCTAGAGGGTTTTCTTTTTAAGGTGTACTTCATTAGCAGGTGATTGCCTCTGAACCAATCTATGGTTGAGTAATGGTAATTAAGCATACACAGCTGATTTGCAGTGTAATCAGGCAATCCCCTACAACTATT
This sequence comes from Protopterus annectens, assembly GCF_019279795.1. Lineage (NCBI taxonomy): Eukaryota > Metazoa > Chordata > Ceratodontiformes > Protopteridae > Protopterus > Protopterus annectens. The sequence continues at coordinate 274,202,164 of NC_056729.1, read as the reverse complement.
GAAGGGAATATAAGGCCTCAATGTAGAATTCATTCCCTTTCTCTTAAGATGGGGTGGAAATGCTGGGTAGAAATACTATGTCAGCACAGGGAGGATGTACATTTATGTGTGGGGTACAGGCTGCAGCTGATGCTACTGCTGCAGGCAATAAGCATAGTGAGAGAGGCTGTAGAATGTGGAGGAAAACAGCAGTTATGAATAAAGGTGTGACCACAGCTGTGGTGTACAGCCAGAGCCTTAATGGGGGAACCCACCCCACAGAATATTGCGGTATGTGTTTAAGGTAAGTATGTTAGCCAAATGTATCATTAACAGAATAATAGGCAACATATTTGTTGTGTCCTTGAACAACATAGGGGGTAAATATACCATTATGTCAACCATTTGGACAACTGCCAGGCCATGTGTTACATTATGGTAGTCATTTGGAATGTGTGTGTGCTGGCAGTCCTTGCTGCTAGCAGGGCCTCCATATGTGTATGTTAGTTGTGCAGCTGTGCTAATCTGTAATATCATTAAGAAATGATTGTGTGCTGCACTCTATTAGTAGGCCTCCTTAGCATTACCTAAGTTACAATCCTCTGTGAATGCATATTAGTGCATGACCTGACACTTTATGCTCTTTATAGTGTTGCTATAGGGATATGTCAACTGTGTTCCTATCTGCAGGCCTTTGATTGCCATCACTGAACAGCAGACATTGCATTTGAAATGTATTGAGTAGATAAATAGTGGATAACTTGGTCATTCATTGATAAATGAAGCATTTATTATTTATTCTTTATGTATTACTTTTATTGTAGTTACATATTATTTAATCATTTATCATTGATAAATGCTACACACCACTGGATTTGAACCCAAGAATACACCTGCTATAACAATGACTCAGTAGCTCAGTCTGTTAAATGCTTTGCAAACAGTAATTTGTTTAACAGACTGAGCTACTGAGTCACTGTTACAGCAGGTGCATTTGTCAAGATATAAGTGTACACATACAGGCTTTGACATACCTCAAGTACATCCATTATTATGTGCATGGCTTTATAGGGATGTATTTCTCTACCAGAGTTCCAATTGAACATGTATTTTGCCATTAATGTTTTAGCAGGTGTATTTCTAAATGTTGCTGATAAAAGTGCACATTTACCTGCTTTTTGAGACCTCACTTACATCCATTACTCTGTGTCTGACTTTCTAGTGGTGTAGTCCTGGACCACACTCCAAGGTACACTGCCAGTTTTTCCATTACCCTTGTAGCAAATTTGCATGATGCAGTGTGATGAGCAGCTCTGCTTAAAAACTCGTAATGACGATAACTTGCAATTACTATGTTTTGCTTAAACTACTTGTATTAATTAACAGCTATGTGGTGTGGCAGGTTACTGCATTGGTTTGCAGGTACAATTGTCTTGGGTAAGACATAGGGCACAGGTATACATTTTGTACATGTTTATTATCATTTCAAATACATATATCATTATAGCTCCATTTAACTGAGCTCAGCAATGTCATGCAAAAAATCTTTAAAGAAAAGAAAAATGGGGAGATAGGACAGTAGTGAAATGGGGTACAAGCAGGGGAAACATACTGAAAGGCAGGTAGGTACGTGTAGAAAGGGTGTAGGAAAGAACCATAAGCTATCCATTTGTTATACAGCAATAACTGTGCACTTTGACAGAATTTGTAGATTAATTTAGGCTGTTACTCCCAAAGAGAGGGAACATAACTGTGTTGTCAAGCCAATTGGACAAAATTATGTGTATCCAGTGGACACTTGTGTGAAATGGAGAGCTATCTATGGAACAATATTTTTTTGTGGGACAGGTGCCCATTTTTTTAGGTGAGAGTGGAATTTTGGGGAAGGGACATAGGTATGTGTGGGGGAGGTAAATTGGGAAAGTGAGGAAACTTTTTCAGACAGACAAGACAGACAAGAGAGCAGACAGAGTTGGTGTGTGACACAAGATTGGAGTGAACACCTTGGATGGGGAGGGAGTTGTGGAATCCCAGTCTCAGGTACATCCATAAAGTAGCAGTGAGATTCAAGTCCCCATTCATGGGACTGTTAGCACTGCTCCTTCACTACCCCTGTAGTGGCAGTGGTGGAGGCTGGCATCCAGAGTGAAGCTGCCCCACCAGGGTGGTGAGCATGCCCTCCATCCAGAGCAGGTGACGTCTGAAATGTTAAAAGAGCAACCTGCACAACATACCTGGCATTTCATCATGGGTGACAAAATTACACCCATGCCACTCCCAGAGTTGGGGCCAGCCCCAAACCATGGGGGCAGAACTACTTGATGCCGCATGTAGTGCTGGAGCAGCAGAGGGGGCACTGCCAGACTGCAGCCCAGGTGTACTGGGCCTTGGTGGCACGGCCAGAGGAGCCAAGGTAGGTGGATCACTGCTGTAAATTAGATAGAAACATAAGTTAAAATTAGTAATAACCAAACCAATGTTAGTATTAACATAATGGAACATAGTATTGATTAATCTAAATGCATATTACGGTATATTATGTGGAACACAACAATAAATAACATAACAGTAAACATGTTAACAGCAAACCAATATGAAATAACCCATAAGGCCAACATAACAGTTAGTTTAACAGAATACATTAATATTAAAGCATAATAATAAATAACATTAATAAATTAAATAAGATAAGAGGTGGGGAGAGAGGGAAAAGCATACAATTAGTAACTTGCAGATGATATTATTACACAGACTACTAATACATACTTCTGCAGATGCCCAGTTTCAGTTTTGAGTACGATGACTCTGATTATTTTATAGATGATGTTGCACATACATACCTCTCAAGCTGTTAGCATGGGACAGTATGGGAGAAGCACTAACAGATGCAGGTACACAACTACATGGATGTGTTTCATATACTGTGCTTGTACATTATTACCAATATGTTCTGTAAACAGTACTTTGGGCTATGAATACATTTATCTGGCAAGTACGTCTGCATTCTTTATTAATTTCATTTCTACAGTTGACTGAAGTCACATTAAAACACACATGCAGTGAATACAGCCCTACTGCAGTTATTTGCACACATTACTTATCAAAGCACAATCCTGCTTTAAACGTTATTGTTTATTGTTACTGTTATTGTTTATTGCACTACAGTTAGAAATTATCCATACTTACCACACTCATTGCTCATCCTAACCAGGTGCCCTGCATGAGACAGGACACTGCGAGCCCATTCAGCTGCAGCTGTTGGAAGAGAAGCCAACCATTATGCATACCAGTTTTGCATGAATTTAGCTTATATATTAGTAAAGTAGTAGCAAACATACTTACATATCTGTGGGGCATGCCTAGCCCTAGCCTCTTGGACCCAGGTGTCCAAGGTTACCCTCTTCCTTTGCTTCAGGTCATCACAGTGGTGATGACACTGTTCACCAGTGCAGGAGATACCAATAGCACTGGTAAGACCCCTGCCCAACTGATCCCAGGCTTTAGTTTTACATTCTGAGCCCTGGTAATCCCCTTGCAACAGCCGGGGTTCATAGTTTTGGACCAGGAGTCCAACAAACACTCTGGACTCCTACACACCCCACCTCTGCACTTGAAAGCACTCTGCCTCACCAACGCCTCCAGGTATATCGAAAGTTTGCTATGGACTCCAATGAATGCTGTGAATTCCCACCTATTGGCCTTAATATAGGTTGCTTTCCTGTCCTTACACAGTATAGTGTAACATTCAAAAAAGCTCCACTTTGCTTAGCATTGTGCAACCAGCTTAGCAGTGCTGAGCATCTTGTAAACTCACACAACCATGTTTTAGTGGAGCTTAGCAATGCACAAACAGGAATAGCTGTTGACCATGTTGAAGCAGTGCTTAGCATCGCACAGCTTTTCAAATATAACAAATTTTGTTTTTGAATTAAAATCTCCTTTAGGTTACCTCCGACATTTTCGCAGCAATAAGTGTAAAAAGTTATGACTGCTCAGGACTCGAGCCCGGGACCTAATACACTTTAGGCCATGACTCCATATATTTAGCTACTTGGATAGTGAAAAAAACAGTATACCTTCATATATATCACTAAGCTACCTGTTAGCAATGCTTAGCTCCATGCTGCACTGCACAAACAGCCATTCAAAAAAAAATAAAATAAAAAAGTAGACAAAAATAAATAAATAATTAATTACATCCAGTTTCTCTTTTTAGATGTCTGGCAGATGTCACCTGTATATGTGTAAGCTGAGCTCTACACTGCTGCTCTTCGTGCCGTGCAAACAGGCATTAAAAGAAAGTAAAAAAAAATAATTAATTGTATCCGGTTTCTATTTTTAGATGTCTGGCAGGTGTCACCTGTGTATGTGTAACTGCAGCTCTGGACTGCTGTGCTCTGCGCCGCACCACTCAAACGGGCATTAAAAACAAAAAAAAATATTAAAATTCACACATATTTCTACACTAGCAGGGTACATAACAATGATTCTTATCCTGTGCATATCATCTATCCAGGAATTTCCTGGAAAATGCACAAGTACAGGACAGCCTCTACACTACTGCTTACATGGATTCAATATCCATGTTACTATGATCTCCATCGGCAGTGCGCCATTATTAATATGCATGGCGCTTGTCAAGAGGGAGCCATGGCTGTGTACACTGGTACATTCTGTGTAGGCTCTACACAGAGTCTACATGGATTTTATTGAATCCTGGGGTGCATCTTACAGTCCTGGTTGCAGCCAGAGGCAAAATGTCTTGGAAACAAAGAATTAGTAAGTATTGTCTCTAGCAGTGAGCTAACTGCCACTCTGGGAAGAGTAGAGGTTTGAAATTGTTTTATGACTTCCAGGAACTGCAGCAGATCTGAGCAAAGCTCTAGCTGTGTGTATGGCAACACATAGGTGCTAAAGTCCTGGCAGCTTTTAGTGTTGGTGATAGTGTGGGAACCAGATGTCAGATGACCAGATGTAATGTCATCCTGTAAGCTATCCTAGAAATAATATTTAGATATTACATTGAAAAGTATCTTAGTAAAACTGAGCACTCTGTCTTGGAAAACTGACATAGAAGCATCCCTCACCTCCTTCATCTTGCCTTGCTCCAGTAAGTGACCATGGAAGAAACTCTTTAGATTAGTCAGGAAAATATAGTGAGATTAGTTAAGTGCTGTTTTTCTGTATCTGTGTGAATCTATTCACCTGTGTTATTTTAATATTTCCTCTGCCTGAAACTCTGTGGTGTTTACTGTAAATATATATTTAGTATTTTCATGTTGTTTTGTTATTTATTATTAAATATATTTAAACTTTTCATTGTGGCTGGTCCTTTCAGAAAATATTTAAGTTTTGAGAGTATTTGCATACATGTATTTGGTGATAACTCTGGCCAATCCTGAAAGACTTGCTGTTTGGTCAACATTACCCTTGGTATTAATATTAATTCCACACAGTGTAAGAGCCTTAAAGTAGCTGGCAGGGGTTCTGGTGGCAGTGATAACAACCTTATAGTCTGAGCAGAAGGGGACACAGCAGGTGTATGTGTGTGTGTGTGTGTGTGTGTGTGTGTGTGTGTGTGTGTGTGTGTGTGTGTGTGTGTGTGTGTGTGTGTGTGTGTGTAGCGTGTGCGTGTGTGCGTGTGTGTGCGTGTGTGTGTGTGTGTGTGTGTGTGTGTGTGTGTGTGTGTGTGTTTGCAAAGAGTATGTGTGTCAGCTGCTAAGAGCAGGGACAAAAAGCACTGGTTTCAAGCAGAGGGTGTGGGAGGATTTAGTTTGGATCCCAACCTAAGGACTCAACTCTAAAGCTGTGCCAGTGGTGAGTCTTATTGGGGGTCTCGAGAGAGAAAGAGAGGAACCAGTCCCTGAAATGAGCATGTTCCCTGTGTGCTCTTAAGGGAAAATGTGCTTGATGCAGACAGCTGCATTTGGAAATACTGTGTGTATCTATCTTTTTACTCAGTGAATATTCCCCACAAATGCCAGTGGTGAGGATTCAGGCTCCTTGATTTCTGACCCAGAGGAGGGACGTCACAAGCACTTCCAGTCCTAAGGACAGCATGGACAGAATTATTTTCTGTTTCTTGGTTTTTATTGAGGTAATGCCACTTCTCTCAATTGCCGCTGATTTTAGATCAATGTTGTAAATATTTGAGATGTGCCTAGCGTATATTTAGGGTTGAGTATATGTGTTTAAGAGTAAAATGTTAAAATTACTATATTATTGTAGTAGTTGTTTATTTTTTTCTTTCACCATCAAGCATCAGACATGTGGAGAGAAAAGGGCCACATTTTTGGGTAAGGGGTGTAGAGGCATCATACATTAAAGCAGAAGGCCATCATATAATTACTACTGGCAAATAAAAGTGTTAATACTTGTTGGGGACAGTTTATTTGTTTACCAATTACAAGCAAAATACTACTGTAGTTCTTAAGTTTGTCATTCTTTTCTTTATGAAAAATTAGTGTACAGGAATGAGCTATCATTTTGGGGGGCATACAATATATGAGAACAAATGGCAGTTATGATTGATATGGATTGTTGGAGGGCAATATCTATCAAAGAGCAAAGCTTGTTTTTGTTATGTTTTGTAGCAACTTAACAGTCAGAGGTGGTGTATCTTCTCAGAAGAGGCACAGTCTCCTGGGACAATGTGTATATTTTCCATCCAAATAGGTTATGAAGAATACTGATTTTTTAGGACTGTGGGTTGCCTTAAGGGGAAATGAAAAATTATTTCTTACATATAGCTAAGAAAATCCAGTATTTTACAAGGCATTTGTTGCTCCATTTAGGGAGTGTATCTGTTTTTTTACCTTGGGGTTGTTTGACCATGACTTACAAAATGTACTTGAACTACTGTGTACTGAATCATTATTAAATCAGAAGGGGAAAAAATAATTTTTTTCACAAACCAGGGAAACATTCCTGTTCCTGCATGCAAATTGGTGTACTTGTATGTTATTGTTTGTTATAATTTTTTCCCATTTTTCATTATCAGCAGACCTGTAGCTTGGGCAAAGTGAAAGATGAAGCTGGGAGTAAACTGTTATGAAGTGTAATCAACATAATATCAGCTTTCATTCAACTGAGTGATGCAGACAATGTCAACGTCTGTTTGGCTGTAACTGTAGTATATATTTTGTTACTTATATGTTTCTGGACTTCTAGATGTAGTTATTGTTAACAGAGCTACAGTGCTACTGCTGCAACTGCTTCTCAGTTCTTATTAGGCTCTAAGAGCCAAGACAGACCCATGGCTCAGCTCTGGTTCAGCTCTTCTTCAAAAATCCCAGGCTTACCCACCTTCACATTGGGGATTGTCCCCATCCTCCCACCACTTAATACAGACATGTTCCAGGGTCACACCATTTCTCAGAAGGAGGGAAAATACAACAGAAAGGTAGTGCTATGAGATTTCTCCCAAGTAGACTGTGTCATATCCTTACAAACATACATCTATATCACAAATATAACTCCACAAAATAGTTTTGGTAATCGCAAATGTAACCTATTGGTTTACATTTGTGAATTCATTTTTTAGATGATTTAGGTGAGTTTTTTTTATGTTTTGTGTTTTGAATAAAGTCATTGGCAATACATACATATATATATATATATATATATATATATATATATATATATATATATATATATAAATATATATATAAAATATATGTATGTATGGGTCTACTTCTTTTTATTGAATGGACGTTTCAGCAAACATTAGTTAAGTGAACTAATTTCTCCAAACACTCAGTATTCCAAAACAGCAGGTGTCAGAACTCCTTAACACCGAAACAACAACCAGTTAAAAAATAAAAACCAAACAACACTCATAATAATTTTTGCAGGGCAGCAAGCCCCCATGCACCCCCCACACCCCCTACAAATGAAATATACCAGCTCCGAGATTGCACTACAGTGACAACAAAAGTTGACTTCCTGATCCTTACTGTAGTGCGATCTCCTCTAAAAACTGATGAGAGCTCCCAAACTACTGTTCGCTGAAACAACCTTTCGGAAACCTGTTTATCAGAATACTGATTGTTGGGACAAGTGAGTTTGCTTAACTGATGTTTGCTGAAATGTACATTCGATAAAAAGTAGCCCCATATAAATAAATAAATATATATATATATATATATATATATATATATATATGTATGTATATATATATATATTATGTATGTATATATATATATATATATATATATATATATATATATATATATATCAGAAAACAACACCGGAACTCAGTAGGAGTGTGCTGTAAACAATACAAAGTTTCAAAAATCCAACAAACAGCACATAGAACACGGCCAGGGCCAGCTGGTAATTTCAACTTATTTTCAGCGTATGAGTCAAATGCCAAACAAAACAGCAGATGCAATACAACCTGATGTTTTCAGTGTAAGTGTTTAATGCTCAAACGGCAACACATGGAACACAGCCTGATAGCATCTCAGTGTTTCAGTTGCAAAACATTACCAAATAGCTTGTAATCCTCCAAAACATGCTCCAAGACAAACTGTTTAAAACAGACCACGCATTTATTCAGGATATAAAAAATAAAAACTGGTAAAACTAGTAAAACTAGTTAAATGTCAAGGGATAAGTGCTTTCGGGTCACTTCAACAACCCTTCTTCAGATCCATATGACTTGTACAACATCCTTTTGTTTTTAAAAACCCTTTCCACCAATGAAGCATTGCATTAAGCAGACACACCCATCCTAGAACGGGTGTGTCATAAGTGTCTCCTCAGTCTCCGCCTTTTCAAGGCGGGTTTCATAGGGAAGGCTGTATTGAGCCCTGGTTTTTGATGTGCTCGCAGTTTCCCAATCCAGAACATCTCTTCTTGCTCAAGTTTGTTATTAACATCTCCTCCCCTTTTTGAAGCATACACAATTCTCAAAACTCTGAACATGAAACCATGCCCTTCATTGTCTCTAATATGCTTAGCTAAAGGTTCTTATAATCCTCAAGCCTTATGTCACTAATATGTTTGGATAGCCTCTCCTTCATCTGTCTTCCTGTTTTTCCAACATAACAATTGTCACATGATGAACATGTGGCCAGATACACAATGTTCTTCGTTGTACACTCAGCATAAAAATTACTGACATATTTCCTCTTAGTAACTGGATGCTCAAAACAATTGTCTGTGCATATAAATCTTCACATAGTGCATCTTCTACATGGAAAGGTTCCTCTCCTTTTTGAGGTGATATGTGGTTCGAGATTGTTGTCCTTGCATAGTATTTTCTTCAAATTCTTTGCATTTCTGAAGCAAAACTTAGGTTCTTCTCCCACTATTTCTTTACATTCCTCATTGGACTTTAGTATCTTCCAATTCTTCCTTACAATGTCACAGACCCCTTCTATATCTGTTGTACGAATGAGGACCATTTTCAATTCTCTCTGACAATTTCTACCTCGATCAACACTCTCTTGCTCCCCTCTTAAATATGGTCTGCCTTTCTCATCTCTTTCCATATTTATTTGATGTCTCATTCTGAGCCCTTCTTCTCTATAACCTCTTGCCTTAAGATGTTCAGACATGACATCCATTGCCAACACAAGTGTTGTATCATTCGAATGTACTCTTGACGTTCTTAAAAATTGTCCTCTCATGATATTTTTATAGGTGTGCCTCGGGTGCATACTACTCCTTGGTAGAATATTGTTCTTCCAACAATCCTTTCTGAAGAGGCTAGTCTCTATATTTCCTTCCTCATTTTGTACGATCCGTACATCCAGAAAATCCATCTGTGTGTCACTGTAGGTCATGGTAAACTTTAGTAAATTTGTGTTATTTTCCAAGTATGTACAGAAGTTGTTAAGTTCCACAACATCACCTTCCCACATAATATATATATCGTCCACAAACCTTTGGTATACCTTTAAACAATTCTTCCAGGGGTTGTCCTGATACACCACTTTATCTTCCCAATGCGCCAATACTATATTTGCATAGCTATTGGCACATGGCGTACCCATAGCTACACCACATAGCTGTATATAAAACTTTCCATCAAACATGAAGACATTATTATTCAAAATTATTTCCATCAAGTTGCATAGAACTGCAACTTGCCTTTCCTCATATGTGCCTTCATTCAGCAGGAAGCTTCTTAGTGCTGCTATACCATATCCATTTGGAATACTAGTGAACAAATTCTTAACATCCATGCTAATCATTAGATATTTCTTCCTATCTCTTTTCATGCTGATGTACTGGCTCAGCTTCCCAAGAAACGTCTTGGTGTCCTTTAGGACCGCTGGTGCCTTCTCCAAGACCTTTTTAATATGATGTTCTACATAAATTGATGCAGGCTTTGTGATCCATCCTGCTCCTGCCACAGTAGGCCTCAGTGGTGTTTTTTGTGGATCCTTATGAATCTTAAGAAGGCATTTAAAGGCCGGAATCAAAGGATGTTCCACCCGTAAATAGTTGCATAGTTCAACAGTAATCAAGTTTTGTTCTTTAAGTTCTTCCAAATACAGACTCACTTTCATTTCAATTTTCTCTAATTCATTCTTATTAATCTCCTTATATGATGTGTCATCCTGCAAAAGGATCAGTACCTCCTCATTGTATCTGGCCTTGTCCATCAGGACAACCCCACCGCCTTTATCTGCGGGTCTAATAATCAGTTCTGTATTCTCTTCTAGCTCTCTCAAAGCCAGTTTTTCTTCTTTTGTGATGTTATAGCTTCTCCTTTTGTTGTTCCGCAGATAGTCAGTTATTTCTTGTTCACATACATTAATGAAGGTATCCATCACTGCATTATTCTGTGGCACAAAGCTGCTAGGTTTTTTAAACAAATCTAATTCAGTTTCTTTACTGTCCTTGTACATGCTTCTCAACATCACATCATGTCCAAAGGACCTCAGACTCAGTATAGCCTCATTATCTTCCATTCCTCTAGTGGGTATGAATTTCAGCCCCTTGTCAAGAATATTCATGTGCATCTCAGTCAACACAAAAGATGAAAGATTAAAAACCAAAGATTCATTGCTTCCTTCATTTAACGTTCCTCTGTGTATGACCTTCTTTTCCTTCCTCTGCTCAATGATCTCATTTCTTTCCTGTTTCTCACTTCCCTTATCCGAAATGGAAGTACTGGAAAAACCACATCCTTCATACTATTTTTTGATATAGCACCCGAGTCACTACTCATCACTTCCTTCTGGTTGTTCTCATTCGATACCAAATTAGACATATCCAGCATTTCATTGGTCATCTGTATTGTTTCCTGTGGCGATGGATTGTTCATGTCTATAATATCATTTACATTTTGACTCATTCACTTTATTTCTACTCCCATCAACTACACTCAGTGAGGCTTTTCGCAGAACTCTTTGAGGGTATCTATCATTTGGTCCATTCTTTTTAGGCACTTGCTGCTCTTTATTAAAATCCCTTGACCAAGTGAACACATCACCCCTTTTAAAATCACCATAGTCCCTCCTAATTTTCTTAGTCTTTATTTGTTCCAATTTATTATCATATAACGAAATTTTGTAGAATATTTCTTCTAATTTCGATGTACATATTTCATTATCAAACTCTTGCTCCAAGTACATTTGTAAACTTTCTATTTTCTTAACTAAGTCATTCACTCTGGGTAGAAAGTGTTCTATAAGTAGCTTCATATAGCTCTGACTATGTTATAAATTGAGGCTCTGCCATTTCTTCAGCAGTTCTGGTTGTGAACTCCCCTGCGTAGGCATTAACAGAACCCTTAGGCCTCTTGGCACTATATTATAGTGTAAACATGCCTCTAGATGTTGTCGTTGTCATTGCAACCTTTTCAGTTCATAAAGACCATCCTCCATCTGCCTTACATCATTATAAATCCTTCACATGTCCACAACATTCTGTCTTTCACTTTCAACCACTTCACTTCATACTGCTTCATCTAAAAAGTCCAATTTCAGCAGTGGATTGTCATTTTTATTGAACAGTAGTCTGTTAGACTTACTTTGTGCCAATGCATGCCTTCCTTCTGTTTGTGTGGTTGATACACGATTCATATAAGCATTACCAGTATAGTCCTCAATTACCCTCTCAGCTCGTCCTTCCGCCATGTCTCCTCCGATTCTGTAAAGAAACAAAGTAAATCCAAGAAAAACAACACCGGAACTCAGTAGGAGTGTGCTGCAAACAATACAAAGTGTCAAAAATCCAGCAAACAGCACTTAGAACACGGCCAGGGCCAGCTGGTAATTTCAACGTATTTTCAGCGTATGAGTCAAATGCCAAACAAAACAGCAGATGAAATACAACCTGATGTTTTCAGCATAAGTGTTTAATGCTCAAAAGGCAACACATGGAACACAGCCTAATAGCGTCTCAGCGTTTCAGTTGCAGAACATTACCAAATAGCTCGTAATCCTCCAAAGCATGCTCCAAGACAAACTGTTTAAAATAGACCACGCATTTATTCAGGATATAAAAAATAAAAACTGGTTAAACTAGTAAAACTAGTTAAATGTCAAGGGATAAGTGCTTTCGGGTCACTTCAACAACCCTTCTTCAGATCCATATGACTTGTACTACATCCTTTTGTTTTTAAAAACCCTTTCCACCAATGAAGCGTTGCATTAAGCAGACACACCTATCCTAGAACGGGCATGTCATAAGTGTCTCCTCAGTCTCCGCCTTTTCAAGGCGGGTTTCATAGGGAAGGCTGTATTGAGCCCTGGTTTTTGATGTGCTCGCAGTTTCCCAATCCAGAACATCTCTTCTTGCTCAAATTTGTTATTGACATCTCCTCCCCTTTTTGAAGCATACACAATTCTCAAAACTCTGAACATGAAACCATGCCCTTCATTGTCTCTAATATGCTTAGCTAAAGGGTTCTTATAATCCTTAAGCCTTATGTCACTAATATGTTTGGATAGCCTCTCCTTCATCTGTCTTACTGTTTTTCCAACATAAAAATTGTCACATGATGAACATGTGGCCAGATACACAATGTTCTTCGTATATTAGATTTGTTTAAAAAACCTAGCAGCTTTGTGCCACAGAATAATGCAATGATGGATACCTTCATTAATGTATGTGAATAAGAAATAACTGAATATCTGCGGAACAACAAAAGGAGAAGCTATAACATCATGAAAGAAGAAAAACTGGCTTTGAGAGAGCTAGAAGAGAATACAGAACTGATTATTAGACCTGCAGATAAAGGAGGTGGGGTTGTCCTGATGGACAAGGCCAGATACAATGAGGAGGTACTGATCCTTTTGCAGGATGATACATCATATAAGGAGATTAATAAGAATGAATTAGAGAAAATTGAAATGAAAGTGAGGCTGTATTTGGAAGAACTTAAAGAACAAAACTTGATTACAGTTGAACTATGCAACTATTTACAAGTGGAACATCCTTTGATTCCGGCCTTTAAATGCCTTCTTAAGATTCATAAGGATCCACAAAAACCACCACTGAGGCCTACTGTGGCAGGAGCAAAATGGATCACAGAGCCTGCATCAATTTATGTAGAACATCATATTAAAAAGGTCTTGGAGAAGGCACCAGCGGTCCTAAAGGACACCAAGACGTTTCTTGGGAAGCTGAGCCAGTACATCAGCATGAAAAGAGATAGGAAGAAATATCTAATGGTTAGCATGGATGTTAAGAATTTGTTCACTAGTATTCCAAATGGATATGGTATAGCAGCACTAAGAAGCTTCATGCTGAATGAAGGCACATATGAGGAAAGGCAAGTTGCAGTTCTATGCAACTTGATGGAAATAATTTTGAATAATAATGTCTTCATGTTTGATGGAAAGTTTTATATACAGCTATGTGGTGTAGCTATGGGTATGCCATGCACCAATAGCTATGTGAATATAGTATTGGTGCATTGGGAAGATAAAGTGGTGTATCAGGACAACCCCTGGAAGAATTGTTTAAAGGTATACTAAAGGTTTGTGGACGATATATATATTATGTGGGAAGGTCATGTTGTGGAACTTAACAGCTTCCATACATACTTGGAAAATAGCACAAATTTCCTAAAGTTTACCATGACCTACAGTGACACACAGATGGATTTTCTGGATGTACGGATCGTACAAAATGAGGAAGGAAATATAGAGACTAGCCTCTTCAGAAAGGATTGTTGGAAGAACAATATTCTACCAAGGAGTAGTATGCACCCGAGGTACACCTATAAAAATATCATGAGTGGACAATTTTTAAGAACGTCCAGAATACATTCGAATGATACATCACTTGTGTTGGCAATGGATGACATGTCTGAACATCTTAAGGCAAGTGGTTATAGATAAGAAGAAGTGCTCAGAATGAGACAGCAAATAAATATGGAAAGAGATGAGAAAGGCAGACCATATTTAAGAGGGGAGCAAGAGAGTGTTGATCGAGGAAGAAATTGTCAGAGAGAATTGAAAATGGTCCTCACTCATACAACAAATACAGAAAGGGGTCTGTGACATTGTAAGGAAGAATTGGAAGATACTAATGTCCAATGAGGAATGCAAAGGAATAGTGGGAGAAGAACCTAAGTTTTGCTTCAGAAATGCAAAGAATTTGAAGAAAATACTATGCAAGGACAACAATCTCAAACCATATATCACCTCAAAAAGGAGAGGAACCTTTCCACATAGAAGATGCACTATGTGTAAATTTATATGCACAGACAATTGTTTTGAGCATCCAGTTACTAAGAGGAAATATGTCAGTAATTTTTATGCTGACTGTACAATGAAGAACAATGTGTATCTGGCCACATGTTCATCATGTGACAATTTTTATGTTGGAAAAACAGTAAGACAGATGAAGGAGAGGCTATCCAAACATATTAGTGACATAAGGCTTGAGGATTATAAGAACCCTTTAGCTAAGCATATTAGAGACAATGAAGGGCATGGTTTCATTGTTCAGAGTTTTGAGAATTGTGTATGCTTCAAAAAGGGGAGGAGATGTCAATAACAAACTTGAGCAAGAAGAGATGTTCTGGATTGGGAAACTGCGAGCACATCAAAAACCAGGGCTCAATACAGCCTTCCCTATGAAACCCGCCTTGAAAAGGCGGAGACTGAGGAGACACTTATGACATGCCCGTTCTAGGATAGGTGTGTCTGCTTAATGCAACGCTTCATTGGTGGAAAGGGTTTTTAAAAACAAAAGGATGTAGTACAAGTCATATGGATCTGAAGAAGGGTTGTTGAAGTGACCCGAAAGTGCTTATCCCTTGACATTTAACTAGTTTTACTAGTTTTACCAGTTTTTATTTTTTGTATCCTGAATAAATGCGTGGTTTATTTTAAACAGTTTGTCTTGGAGCATGTTTTGAAGGATTACGAGCTATTTGGTGATGTTCTGCAACTGAAACGCTGAGACGCTATTAGGCTGTGTTCCATGTGTTGGCTTTTGAGTGTTAAACACTTACGCTGAAAACATCAGGTTGTATTTCATCTGCTGTTTTGTTTGGCATTTGACTCATACGCTGAAAATACGTTGAAATTACCAGCTGGCCCTGGCCATGTTCCATGTGCTGTTTGTTGGATTTTTGACACTATATATATATATATATATATATATAGACACACACACACACACACACACACACACACACACACACACACACACACACACACACACCACGCATATATGTATATAAAATAGTATATATTTACATAAAGGATATTGTTGCTCACTTACTTATAACTCCAAATGACTCTCTAACCTTCACACCCATCATCTACAACTTCATTTGCATACTTCATCAGTCAAACATGGCCTAATTCTTTGATTTAGCTGTCTAATGCTCCCTGCTATTCATCCCCACTTCTACTTGGTCATCTTATTTTGTCTCTCATTACACCTTTCATTTAGTCAGCATTATGTTCATTACCTTATGCATCTTCTTCTGTTAATTAAGGCAGTACATTCTAATCTCCCTTTTCAGAGTCCAAAACCTTCATAAGATCTCATCTTATTTTAAAACATTATTTTTATGGTAGTTTCTGTACAGCCATACTACTAAATATGTATTCTAATAGTCAACCATGCATTGGGTTTGTCAGATTAATGTACAGCAGAGCCCCTCTTATCCAGGCTCTCTTTAACTAGTCTCCTCTTTAACTGAAAGTCAGAAAGGCATCCAGCACCCAGAGTGAATGTTTCCAATATTCATTTATTCTGACCCAAGCAACAGACTGGTTTCGGCACAAAGCCTCCTTCAATGATAGCATGACACTCCATCAGCTGACTTAATATAGCCATAAGATAATTGGCTAATAAGTAAATAAGTAAGGACAATTACACATTTAAAGATATAATACCAAGAAATAAAAATGAACATAAAAATCAAAATTTTTTATGTATACATACTGAAAGCAGAAAATTTATCATATCTTAATATTTACACTGTGAAAACAAGCAAGCCTGATTGAACAACTTATATGTATCTATCACCTTATAAATAATCATTAAGACCTGGGGTAAATAACCCCCCCTAATCTAATAATCCAAGCCTTTTCTTTGCTATTAAGCATATTGTGCCATCCAAATTTATTAATATTATCACCCCTGATGGCATCAATAATTTGAAACTGAAATTTGCACTGGTATGGGACAATACATGTTTGTATAAAGCACTGGCTAGACGTTTGTTCCTAATGTCACTAAAATATTCTGACATCCTAATTCGCAACGGTCTTGAAGTCTGCCCAATATAAAAGGCAGAACAGGAACAAGTGGCAAGATATATGACCCAATTGGTCCCACAATTGCCAAAACATCTAATCTCAAAAACTTTTGTTGTATTCCTGCTACAAAATTCTTTAGATTTCCTCATATATACACAAAATGAACAATGGCCACAGAAAAAGGAACCCCTTAGTTGATCACCAGAAAGTGTGAGTTGTGTACCACACGTATTCATCTGTCTTCAATTTTTATGTAAGTTCAGATATGATCCCAAAGTACGACCTCTCCTGTATGAAAACTGGCACTCTGAGGCAAGAATATTACCCAAAGCTGGGTTAGCTAGTCGAATATTCCAGTCACTATTGATCACATTTTTAATAACATTAGTATTTCTACCAAATGTGGTCACAAATCTAATGGGGACAACTCCTGTATTTTTTTTTTCTTTATAGCTAAGCAACTCATTTCTGTTAAATTGTTCCGCCCAATTATATGCTGACATGATATGACCCAATTTATATCCTTTGGCCTTAAATCTGTTCTGTAAGGCATGCTGATAGTATTCATAACTTGCCTGGCTGGAGCATATCCTTTTAATTCTCAAAAATTGAGATTTGGGAATATTTTTTATAATATGTTTTGTGTGTAGACTGTTGGCAACCAACAGGATATTATATTGTGGGTATTTTCTGAAAATGTTTGTATCAAGTGTATTATCACTATTTCTAGTGACAGAAACATCCAAGTATTGAATTTCACTGTACTGCATACTGAGAGTAAATTCAATACCCCACTTGTTGTCATTTAGGTATTGAACGAACTCCAATAGATATTCCTGATCAGACTTCCAAATGAGCCAGCAGTCATCAAGGTACCTATGCCAGATGTCCAATTCCTCTATATAGATATTATGGACCCTGTCATAGATAAGTTGTTCCTCTAGGAACCCCATAAATAGGTCGGCATATATTGGTGCAAATGATGCCCCCATTGCTGTACCTTGGACTTGCCAATAACAATCCTGATGAAAATAAAAAAACATTCTTAGTTAGTACCTGTTCCACCATACATAATATCAAAGTATTGAAGCCCGGTGGATAAAGATTACCCTTGGCTAACCAATATTCAATGGCCTGTTACCCGGCCCAATGCGGAATGTTAGTATATAAAGATTTAACATCAAGGGTTCACATCCACCAACCGGGCTCAAGTTGGGAATCTGCCACAATTTGTAGGAATTCAGTCGTGTCTTTCAACCTTGATCTAACTAAGCTCAAAAGAGGTTGTAGATATAGAGTCAAAAATTCCAAAAGTGGTTCTCTTAATGAACCCTTTCCTGATACAATAGGTCTATCAGGTGGTTTTGTTATTTTTTTATAAATTTTGGGTAATAAATAAAAAAATTGTCTATGTGGATCTGTCACTGTAAGTTGTTTCTTCTTTCTGAAAAGGATCATTGGAGCAGTATAATCTGGTTAATAATTGTTGCTCAGCAATATGAACATGTATGGAGTTTGTTTCATCAATGTACTGAGTCTGGCATGTATTGTATGATCATTGTAATAATCTTCTTTAAGACCTTGTATATATAGCAATGAGATTTTTCTAAATGCTTGTTACTCCTATTTGACATGGATTGTTTGTGGAAAGGGCCTTCAGATCAATATACATACTCAGTTAATAGATGTGAAGTAAATATATCTATATCGATGTCTATCTATCTCTATATATTCATATGTATATGAGTTTATGTCAAGTGCTCAGATTTTCAAAAGTTCGAGCACTGACACTTCAAAAAAATCAAATTTAAAAGATTAATAAAAATAAGCTAAAAACATTTTTTTGCAGGTGGAAGACTTCCTGCAACCCTCACATCCCCTACTACTTCTTTATACCAACTCTGAGATTAAACTACAGTAGGGAAAGAGCAAATTCTCAATCCCCAGGGTACCACATTCTCACACAATGAAATACTGCCAAAGTTCAAAAAGCCAAGTTTTAAACTATTTTTGATGGCATTATAAGTGCTCAAGCTTTTAATACTTTGAGTCCTTGTGTGTGTGTGTGTGTGTGTGTGTGTGTGTGTGTGTGTGTGTGTGTGTGTGTGTGTGTGTGTGTGTGTGTGTGTGTGTATATACACATACACACACACACACACACACACACACACATATAGGTAGATATATAGATATATAGAGAAATATACATATTTATCTATATATATATATATATATATATATATATATATATATATATATATATATAGTTTACCTTCATGTGTGCGTATTGCACAAGGGCGAATAGCAATTGTCTGAAAGGCAGTTTGCAAAGTTTGCAAACGCAGAACAGAACAAGGATCGAATGTGCAATGAGCGAATGCACATTGACATTCGCTCATTGCACATTCGGCATTTTGGGGCGGGTTTCAGTATTCTGGGTTTTGAGTTGTCGATATTATATACAGGTATGGCTGCAGTCTATAAGAGGTACACTCTTACAGACTTCTTTTTCAGTCTTTTCAGCTGCTTTCTGTGTGAGTTTGGAGAACAGCAGGGTTTGGGAATTTGCCCTTACTCCGCTATTGTGTAATCTCAGAGTTGGTATATATAATTTTCAGAGGCTGGGAGTTACAGAGGATGCAAGCTCCCCCAGAAGAAATATTATTCTTTGCTCTTTTTACCCCATTCAGTCTTTTTAGATTCACTTTTAAAGATGAATATTTTTGTTCAGTATTTTGCCCATTCAGTAAATGATGGCACACATGCACACACATATGTATGTACAAACACAGAGAGAGAAAATTATCACAACAACAGTGTGATTTCAGCATTAAGTACATCTTAGTTTTCATTAGAAAAACACCAAACAGGATTAAGCACCGACAGTAAAGTTATACAGTACAACATAAAAATATCTCCTTTTTTAATTTACAGAACACCTGAGTCAAACTCCATTCTGCATCCATTCATGGAATATATATTGAGACAGTCAATTACAGTTTCAAGAGACACATTGCCATTTTTATGAAAACATTTCATGTTAACTTTATTACTATGGAAATAGATGCTGCTAGCATGCACCCTCATCTTGTAACCTATTGAATCATTTGTTTGTATCTTTGCTTTTAGCACAATTTCCAAATGCTGTAGTATACGAGACTAATTTTAAACCCATCACAGAGTGCTTGCAAACTGGATATAATATAATAGACTGTCATTATGGTCTTCATGACACCAGACCCCTTTTACCTGCCATCCATTTGTTTGGATGTACTTTAAACTGTTATCAGAATGAGAGCCAGTTTTCTAATGGTACTATTTTTATATATTTTACCCCATTCTATTTCACTTTTCGCACTGAGAAAAACTCTTAATGTTTATACTGTAATGTAACAATTGTCAGTTTTGTATTTCCTTCATATCTGTTATGAGATTTTCTATTTCAATTTTTTTAGCATTCATTCATTCATTTTAAATGACATTTCATACAATTTATTAACATACAATTAAATGATGAATATTTTTCTTTAATAATAATCAGTCTGACATCATAGAATACTCACCCCTCAACTTCAAGGGTGTGACTGTGGATTAAAAGTTCAGGTGGGGGGTTTCCTAGCAGTGGCACAGCTAGAGTTGTGCCGCCTGGGGCTGTCTTTGAGTTTGTCACCCCTCCCCTCACACAATCATGATCAAATGAGGCCCCTCATACACAGCCCTCCCCCCACAACCATTCCGGTGTCCCATTACTTGGCTATTCCTCCTCATGTACCATAAACACTGTAATGTCCATGCTACTTTATGCTTTACTTCTAAAATGATTACTTGGATTTCAAAATTTAATTTTAAATTTTATAGCACAAACACTGATAGACATTTTCTAAACAAACAATACAATAAATTTAGCATTAACATTTCTCTGCCCTTGAAACTCACATTGATTGAAACAGCATTGAAACCTACATTCAAAGAAAATGCATCTGGCCAGTGGTGGATAAAGTTTGCCTTCAAGCTGTTTTCAAATCATAGGCCACTTACACACATTTAGGACCATGGAAACATACGTGTTCTTTGATTCACCTTCCTGATTCTATTAAACTATATTCCTTGTATAATACAGCACACTTGTTAGAGCATTTTTAACTTTATTGTTTTGAACATTTTTCCAGTAAGCAATGAAACAAAATGTAGGAACCAATAATGACAAAACTGCCCAATTCAAAACATTTCCATCATAAAAATCTAATCAAACGTCTATCATTACAATCCACCAATATCAGTAAATATGCACAATCTTTGCAGAAGTAAAAGTCATCTAAATAATTCCACATTAAAGAGATCTGTTACTAATGAAGCGGTTGCTGCTAGCAAACAACTTTACATTTCATTGTTTCATCTACAAATAAAGTGCCTGTTGCCCTTGAGGAATAAATTGCCTATGTTATAGTAAAAACATGATAAGTTAGTAATATTGCAATAGGGAATGGATGGCAAACTGATAACAGGTTCATAGAAATGAGGTATCTCCTCCAAAGAAGGACATTCACAGGACGGTAGCATCCTCTCCCTTTAAAGTACAACACAGTACAGTATCAGCAATTGATCTACATACTGTGGGAGTAGAACCCACAGCCGTCTGCATCAAGTGCAAGTATACTAGCTGTTGTGCTACTAAGAATGCATACAGACTTGGCATAAGCAACACTAAACTTCTCTTCCCCTGAAGCTCTTAGGTCCTTGTAAAATCCACTTGACACTCAACTAAATCTCTAAACTTTGCTGCACAAGAAATCTGGAAAAAGCCAACATTTATTGGGGGGACAAAGGCCCAAAACCAGGGACACATTTTAAACATTGCTTGTGTAATCTTAGAAAGTTGCTAGAATAAAATGATTTTTGTTGCCATGTGTTTCCTGAAAGATAGGAAGACTGAATCTTAAATGGCTATCATTATTTAGTGAATTAATTTCTCACTGATTTACCAGAAAAACACAAATTTTAAGACGAACAGACCAAAAGTATAAGTCAAACATTCCAGACATTCTGTGAAAATCAGGACAGTTGAGAGCTTGAATCACAAGTGGTGGTATGGGTAGACAATTCAGGATCTTGTTCCTTGTACCTAAGGTACAGGATTTGAGCCTGAGTAACACTAACCATCAGGTATACCTAACTGGGGAATTGCACACACACACACACACACACACACACACACACACACACACACACACACACACACACACACACACACACACACACACACACACAGCGAGGGACCCTGGAACAGGCAGCAAAATGATCAACCCAAAGCTGTAATTTCAACACACACACAGATGTGATGCTACGGGACCTAAACAGGGAAATATCTACATGTTAGTCATTGCCTGACAATCCTCATACAGATGAACAAAAGTGATGCTGTTTTTTCTTCCAGCTACTAGTCTGTGTGTAGCCTGGCAAAAGCAGTTTCCTGTCAGTATTCTGCACTGCAGATGATATTACTGGATGTTATCCACCAGCTGTAATTACTCTATAATAACACACCTTACCTCATCGCAGAGATCTTAACACAGTCAGTCCACATACAGAAAAGGGCACTTTCACTTTTATGTTGCACAGTCAGAAATGTGTGGACTTTGGTAGTGAAGCTGTGGCTAGAAAGCATGAAGACAATGTTTTGTTATCTGTGAAGTAACAACCAAAAGAAAAGAGCCAGCACAAGTCCTATTTGGAAATAAGTGCACATAATATAAACCATAGACACAGACTGCATATACATATGCAATAAGAACAAACTGCACAAACTGGTTTTGGCTAAACAGCCTTCCTCAGTGTGACACAAATAATCCAAATCATTACTGTTTTGATTGGTCTCTGTCCTATTTGTATGTTTATATATTAATGGGCTGCTTTGGAATGCAATGATTTGGATTATTTGTGTCACACTGAGGAAGGCTGTTTAGCCGAAACCGGTTTGTGCAGTTTACTCTTATTGCATATGTATATGCAGTCTGTTTCTATGGTTTATATTTTGTGTATTTTTTAATACACATTTCCAAACAGGACTTGTGCTGGCTGCTTTCTTTTGGTTGTTTCTATTGGCTCGAGCCATGCACTTGCCGTACGTGCGGGTGCTTTTCTCTGTTTGGGAGGCTTCATTCTTCACTCGTTGTTGGCGGCCTTCCTGTTTGGCTGTTCTTCGATTTCGGTGGCTGGGCCAGCCACATTGGGATATATTTTATATAGGACAGAGACTGAGTTTTCCTACTTTTCACAATTTTTGGTTTGCACTCGGAGGTTTACTTTGTGTTGAGTGCAATACATTCCAGCAGTCGTTGGCGTTTGGATTGCGAGTGTTTCACCAAGGCTGATTACATTTCAGTTGTGCATTTGGTACTGTTTGCTCAATTGTATGCTATTGGGGGAATTTGGCAGGTCTGTTTTCTCACTATTTGAGTGATGGCTCTTGTTTTAACATATGTATGGTTATTGAATTACATATAGGGCCCTTTGCTTTCTTTGGGGCCTGTGTTGCCTGAGCTCGCTTTTATTTAGTGGTTTCTTATGGCATGGCGGCGTTTCCAAAAAATTTTCTCTTACATCAGGACTTTTATTAACAATGCCTTCAGTGTTAAGAGAGTGAATCATTCAATTCTGTGGATTTAGGAACTTCATGTTTTTACATAGCTACGGATTTTTTCATTGCGTGATATGTGGATTTTTGGTTTAGACACTATTCTTTTTACAGCTTATATTGGTGGGCGTCAGTAACAATTTTGATATGTGGACAGTCATTCTGGGATAAACTAAAGTTTGATGAGGTCTTCGTTTGGCGTTTTCAAGGACACAGGACAAAAACTTTTCACATTTGGATGTTTTCATTGACAAACTATGGGACATACATATTTTTGAAGCTGTATTTTGGTCTATGTTTACAAGGGCTGTTCTGCATTTCAGCGGTTACACTCTTCAGACATTTGTGAGTCAATGTTTGATTTATTATTGCACTGTTTAGTGTTTTGTATGCATTGTACTATTGTATTTTCATATGTAACCCTATTGATGTAATGTTGACGTAACTAAGAACATTGTTTATATATATGGTAGCAGGTGTTCTAGAATTATCAGGGTCCACTACTGAGCTTCAGTTCTACCTTGTTTTAAATGTTGGTATATACTCTATGCAAGCACAAGTTTTGGCATGATTTTTTATGAGGCCCCATAGTATATTTGACTACACTGCATATGGGATATTGACCTTGTGTTAGTGTGGTTGTGGGCTTCTATCGTAGCCTTTTTTGGATATTGTTTTCTATTCATTAATATATAATTTTTGGTGCAGGAATTTGGACACTCCTCTGCCTTTTATTGGGATTGGGATTTCTTGGAACCTTTGGTTCATGTTAGTGTTTAAGCAATATTATTATCATTGATTACGTGGGATAACCCTGGTATATGAGTGCCTGATTATTCATTGATATTTGCATATTTTGCATTTGGGCAACTAGCATGTTATAGTGTTTCCTTTCCTCTGGCCTGTGATGTTTGTGGTTCAATATGCTTGGTTTTGATTCCACATATATATATATATATATATATATACTATTTTAACATTTTTGGGTTGACCTTATTGGTGCATAGCTGTTTGGTATTATTTTTTAACACATTGAGTCTATGTGACTCAGACTATTGATAGCACTGATGGTAATTAATTTAATATAGATATAGATCATACTTTGAACCACTTGTGTTTATAAAAGCCAGTGAGCTTTTTATTATTGGGCCCTTTATTATTATTTATGGTTTGGTGATACACATTGGGTTGCCCTGGTTATACTAACTAGTTATGGATTTGGCTTCTATTATTAGGGGTTTGTCTTCCGACACCAATGATTTAGGGATATTTGATTTGGCTTCACAACATGTATCTGGTGGTCCCTCGAATTCTAGCACTGATCCAGCATATGAATGCCAAATGGCCTTTACAAAATTAATGAAAGGCATTAAGCATCTTAGAAGTAATGTATGGCATCTTTGTCTTTTTAAGGCATACCAACATAAACAAATTTCCCCAGAGGGCTTCATGTGAAGCTTCAGCCCTTAGTACCACAAGCTGATCAAACTTTCCTTGATGATTGGCTGACAGTCCAGAAACAGGCTTCTGTGGGTTTTCTCAATGCTCTTGTGGCATATTATGAAAGGACCATAGAACAACAAAACTGTGAAGTTGAAACCCTTGGTCAGGGGCTAGTGAAATTTCAAGATTTGCCATGTTATGTGTCTGGGGTGAGTCAGTTAGGAAAGGACCTTTTGGAATTAGAAAATACTTTGAAGGAGAGGAAAATTAGAAAGTTTAATAGGGACCTTGATGACTTTGACAGAGGGAGACAATTCGAGGTACATAACAATGTCAGCTTTTTGACGCCTAATTCCAAATCAGTCAAACCAAAAAGAATGAAACCCATTCTCAAGAAAAGAAGTAGGGATGTACTCACTTCTGGTGAGGACACTTCATCCAACACTGAAGGGGAATACAGCCAAACAGATAGGTCGTCTGTTCCCAAGAGGAATAGCACAGCTAACAACTCGGGTCACCCTTTAGAGTTAAGTCAAGAAGACGGGGGAGGAAACACA
This sequence comes from Protopterus annectens, assembly GCF_019279795.1. Classification (NCBI taxonomy): domain Eukaryota; kingdom Metazoa; phylum Chordata; order Ceratodontiformes; family Protopteridae; genus Protopterus; species Protopterus annectens. The sequence goes on along the minus strand of NC_056729.1, from coordinate 274,176,863 downwards.
AGGGTCCCTCCAGATTTGGAGGGTATTCTGAGGATGATAATTCAGAGTTAAATGTTTTTTCTAATGTACACAACATTTCCTCTTATGTCTTATCTGACTTACAAATAAAAATCTTGAACAAAAGTTTAAGTTTTGTGCCGAGTTTCAATGTATCCGAACAAGAGTTTGCACAGGATGTTATAAATTTTTGTCGCCTGCTTAATTTACATTTGTTTTTCAAGGACAAGGATGCCTCTGATGATGTTGTTGACACTTTTCGTTTTTGGAAGTCCATGTTTAAACCCCCTATGTCACCAGCTGTCTCGATTTTTCAGAACAGGCTTCTCAGGGATTTGCATATGCAGCTTGGTAAAGATTGTGTGATACATTATAATATTATTAGGGCAGAACGCCTTTGTATAGAAGAACTTAAGTCCAATAATGATATTGTTGTTTTGCCAGCTGATAAGGGAGGAGCAGTGGTGGTCCTAGATTGGTTAGATTACCATCAGGAAGGTCTCAAACAGATAATGGATCATAAATACTATATGATTATGCCTTTAGATCCCACTATGAAATTCAAGTCTGAGATTGACAGCTTTCTGGATAAAGCAGTCGAAGAGGGCATTATCTCTAAAGAGACCTGTTTTCATTTGAAAGTGGACCAACCCAAGCAACAATACCTCTACTTATTGCCCAAAATCCATAAGGACCTGACTCATCCCCCTGGCCGACCCATTGTTTCTGGGAGGGGCTCATTAACAGAACCCCTCTCCGAGTTCCTTACTCAACATCTGAAACCCTGTTGTCTCATATACGGTCACGGATTCAAGACACAACACAGTTCTTGGGAATTATTTTGGATCTCCAATTGGAACCCGATTGGTTGCTATGTACCCTGGATGTCACCTACCTGTATATTAATATTCCTCACTGGGCGGGCATGATGGCACTTCAGTATGGGCTAGACAGGGCTGATTTATACAGACCAGGATTTAACACCTTTTTAGTATGTCTAGCTGAATATGTTCTTGACAAGAACATATTCTATTTTCAACAGTAATGTGTTTGGCAAGTTTGGGGCACGGCAATGGGGGCATCTTTTGCCCCCATATATGCTGATTTATTTATGGCCTATATAGAGGAGGCACTTATTTATGATAGAAGTCACAATATTTACCTTGATGAAATGGATATTTGGAGACGATATCTTGATGACTGTTGGCCTGTGTGGAGGGCTGATGCTGGGTATCTTCAGGAATTTGTGGAATACCTGAATGAAAATATTTGGGGTATTGAGTTTAAACTAACTTGGCATAAACAAGAGATAACATTTTTGGATGTTTTGGTCACATGTACTCCTTCAAATAGATTAGCAACACAGGTATTCCACAAATTCCCTTAATATAACACTCTACTCCATGAGTCTAGCGTCCACCCCCAACATGTCATCAGGAATATCCCAAAGTCTCAATTTCTCAGGGTCTAAAGAATATGTTCCAGTACTGCCACTCATGAGTATTTTAAATCGGATCTATGTGCCAGATTCAGAGCCCAAGGATACAGGGTTAGTGACATCCATGTGGCCAATCAGTATGCAGAATCATATGAGAGATCTGAATTATTAAGGTACAAGGAATGGGTTTCTGCTCAGGGTTCTCAGATTAGGTTAGTTACCACTTATGGTAAAAATACCCAATCATTTATGGACATAGTTTCTAGACATTGGAACATTTTAGGGGGGGTCCCTTTATGGATATTTTGGACAATAAATGTGCCTTTTCTTTTCGCAGGGGTAGATCCTTGGGTTCTTTGTTTAGTCATTACAAAAGGGCCCGGTATGAAAAAATATTGACACAAAGGACCATCACTGGGCATAAGTTGGTAGGTTGTCATCCCTATGGTCATTGCTCAAGTTGTTCACATGTATACAAAACCACTTGTTTTACTAGTAAAAATACTTCCAATGTTTATGACATAGATTTTTTTGGCAATTGCAGCTCAACTTGGGTAATTTACCTAGCCAGCTGCTCTTGTCAAGCTTTTTATGTGGGACAAACTTCTAGGCCTTTCAGGCTTAGAATCAGTGAACACGTGAGTGATATCAGGATACATAAGCAAACTAGTGCATTATACAAGCACATTTGTAACCATCAGACTGGTCTGTTTAGATTTACTATCACTGATTGCATTGTGCATAAAAATAATGACTTAGCTGGTTTACATCAAGTTCTGAACATCAAAGAAAAAAGTGGATTGTCAAACTGGGTGGGCTTTTTCCTCCCAGTTTAAATGAACAGTTTTGATTGCTTTATTTGTCTACTGTTTTGATTGGTCTCTATCCTATTTGTATGTTTATATATTAATGGGCTGCTTTGGAATGCAATGATTTGGATTATTTGTGTCACACTGAGGAAGGCTGTTTAGCCAAAACCAGTTTGTGCAGTTTGTTCTTATTGCATATGTATATGCAGTCTGTTTCTATGGTTTATATTATGTGTATTTTTTAATGCGCTTATTTCCAAACAGGACTTGTGCTGGCTCTTTTCTTTTGGTTGTTTCTATTGGCTCGAGCCGTGCAATTGCAGTACGTGCGGGTGCTTTTCTGCATCTGTGAAGTAAAACACAACCAGTGGAGTAAAGTGATTATTCCACACATCACACAGTCAGATTCATCAGGATTTTCCCTACAGAGCCTTCTATCATGTTAAGCAGAAAACTTCAAAATAGCGTCTGGCTGTACCACATTAAATGGAGCTCACATTTTCAACTTTGCCATATGGGGTCTTGGGAGAATTAATTCAATTTCACAATAGAACTATGTGCCTAACCAAGATATACTGTTTTCAAATATATTCATTATAGACACTTCCAGTCCAACTGTCTAGACTGTTACTAGTAGGGCATATCCCAAATCCTGAAAATACCCATGACTGCAAATACTTTTTTAAACATCTTTATTAACTTCACAGATTGAACAAGGACATGAGCAACATACAGTTATAGAACAGAAAACAAACCATTGCAAACAGGTTTCATTAATTTCATGCATTGTACATATATGTTTTCTTTTTTTAATAATTATCATTCATAAATTGCTCAAATCCTGCCTTCCTGTAAATTTCACACATTCTCCTCCTGACCATTATTCTGCATGTATTTTTCCCACACATTTGATTTATTTCTATGTAATTTCCTCTTTCCTTTTCTAAAGATACCACCTCCAATTATTTTACTATATTCAATGCTACATTTCCGGTTAAGAGTTTGGTTTCCATTTTGCAGTGACTGCTTTTTTGGCCATCAATAGCAGCAAAGCCTTAGTATGTCTAGGTGATTCAGATCTTCTATGCCAGCTCAAAAGAATAATTTCATTAGTTACAATCATTTGCTCCCCCGATATTTCTAACATTGTACTCTATAGGGAATTTTAAAAATCTGCCAACATTACATTCCCCAAAAATATGTTGCCAGTTATCTCTGTCTTTTCCATGACAGTGCTAGCAATCTATTAAAGGAACATCCTCTGAAGTCTGCTTGTGGTGTAAAAATATGTATGCAAACACTTCAATGTGAAAATCCAATACCTTTGTGATTTTCTTGCATACCTATGAGCCACACAAATCTACTCCCACTGTTCTGTTGTAAATTGCCTTTCCAGCTTCTCGTCCCAATCTTTTCTAATCTCTCCTGATTGATTCTTATAATTGTTATGCAATTTTTTCATATGCCCTATTAATTATACTTTTTTTTTAATGGCAACTTCTGTCTTAGACTCAACTAAAAACTCATAACCAAACAAAAAATACAAACTATTAAATTCAACAGGTGCCGAAGGCAAGAGGTTCACACCACAAAAAAAATGGTTTATTGCTCAAACACATGAACAAATTGTGTAAATAAGTGCTTTTGTCACAAATACTTAGAGACTTCATCAGATAAATACAGAAAATGAAGCTACTATTTAAAAACTTTTAACAAATCATGTGACTGAGTCTGCCAAATATTTTAAAGAAACATTAACCATTTTATACAAAATTACTTAAAACAACATCCAAACCTTTAAAAATCACCTTAATAAACATTGAATATATACAAACAACTAAAAACATTAAAACACATCATGTAAAATATGCTTTATTTCTTAACAATCAGGAGATGAAAACTGTACCATTAATGCATAATGCATTGTGTACAACCTGTATTTAATCTTTGCCTGGGAAGCTCTTTTTTCTCCAGTATTAACCCCCCCCCCCCGCCTGCCACTTTCAATATACTGCTCAACTATAACAAATTTAAAAACACGATCAGGGTAAATATTTATTTATTTATTTATTTGCATTTGTTTACTGGGATGGTCCAGCTGGGCCAGAAGTGCCCATTTTCAGTGGAGTCCCTGGGAGAAAAGTTCCACATATATAAGACATTTCACACACAATACAGAATTTACATTAATAAAGACATTAAGTACATATTATTAGCAGCTTATACAATTGGTGAATAAAACAGTACATAAGTAATCATTCTCAGATCAAAGATATTATATAAGCAATACAGAGTATATACATGAGAACATTCCATATGAGTAATCCACTAGCAAAACTTATATAGGACACTTCATGCAGTGGGTGCAAAGCAGATATAGGAATTAATTAGAGACTAGGTACTTCAACTTTTCACATGTTTAGGAGGTGTAATAGCTGAGCGATAGGCTATATGATTCCTGTTGCAGGAATCAGCAAAGTCGGTGGATATTATTGTAGATATAAGTGGTGGTATGATATTAGGGTAGGCTGCGAGAGTACTTAAATGTCTCACCTGGTTCAATGGTAGGTCTATAAGAGTTAGGAAGAGAAAGAAGTATACAGGAGGGATCAATGGTAGGACAATGAGGGTTAGTAGAAGAGGGAAGTGGACAGGATGGAGAGTCAGAGTAAGTAAAAAGACATGTGAATGTGAGAGGAGGATGCCAGAGTAGTAGAGTGGGGCTGAGAATAGTTGTAATGGTTATATGAGATGTGGTGTTAGTGCATGGGCACAGCCAAGATGAGGAAAGTAGTTGTTTCAGAGATGTCTCGAACAGGGTTACTGAGTGGGTGGATCTAAGTGTTGGGGGAGGGAGTTCCAAGATTTTGTGATGGTAAAAGGATAAAGCATCTGGCCAGCTGAAAGTCTGGGTTTTTCTACATTTACAAGCAGTTGGTTTTTGGATCGGAGTTGTCTGTTAGGATGGTATAAAGTAAGTATAGAAGATAAAGCAGAGCACATGGATGGATTATGAATAAGTTTGTTGGATAAGGTGAGATAGTTGGGGAGTTCAAGCCATTTTAGGTTGCGTAATGATAAGCAGTGCTGGGATGAGTAGGAGGCATTAGTTACAAACTTAGCAATTTTGTTGTAGCATGAGTTTGGTTTTGACTTTAGAGAGGACTGAATGTTAGTGATGAGGGGGGCACTGTATAAAAGAGGGGGTAATAGAAAAGAAGAGGCAAGGGAAAGTCAGGCCAATGCACTGAACAGATGTTGTGTCAGTTCTTTTTGTAGGAATATGGACTTTTTGGGGGCAAAGATTACTAGTTTGAATTTGTTGGGATTCAGAGCAAGATGATTATTAGATATCCAACTTTCGGTGGAGGTGTGGGCGTTTTGGGTGAGTTGGTATAGTTCTGAGGAGCTGTTTGCAGTGCAGATGATAGTGGAGTCATCTGCATACTGGGTGACTGAGCCATGAGAGAGTGCGGTGAGGAAGTTATTGATAAATGTGCTAAACAGAAGTGGGCCTAAAATAGAGCCTTGAGGAACACCAGTGGTGGTGTTTAGGAAAGGGGAGTAAAAGTTTTGTCATTTAATTGACTGTTGCCTGTTAGTGAGGTAATTAGTGAACCGGTTTAGAGTTTGAGGTGAGGTACCTATATCAGAGAGTTTTGTTAGAAGGGAGAGTGGGATATAGTATCAAAAGCTTTAGAAAGATCAAGAAATAGTGAAGATATGATTTTAACAGCATCAAGGGCTCGGTTGACAGTGGCATGGGATCATAAGATCATAGGAAGTTACTAGGCTATTGGCCCTGAGGGCTTTATAAGCCTAGCCAAGAGTTTAGCTCATGCATAGAAAAATCAGCACCCGATGCCCCTGTCCAGCAGGGACATGGGTGGAATCCCAGGGATATATTTTCTATTTCCCATCCAGTTATCCAGATTGCACTTAAAAAGGGGTAAATAAGTTCTCTGCTTGACGTGAATAAGGAATCTATTCCATAGATGGGGGAGTCTCTGGGACACATATCTGTCCCCCTAGCAAGTCCTATTGATGTCAGAGACCAGGTTGAGGCCACGTGTGTGGGTTACTCAAGTGGAGCTTGACTTGCGGATGTACAGCAGTCCCATCAAGGCAGGGTCCAAGATCGCCTTGTATGCCAGACAGAGGTCACCTCTGAAGAGACTGTATGAAACAGAGTAGAGGGATAGGGCTTTTAGCCTATTTGTGTATGGTAGATTTCTGAGGTCCTGGATTCTCCTGGTGAGGAACCTTGGCGGTCTCTCCAGCTGCTGCAAGTGCTTTGCAAGGTACATGCCAAATGGGGCATTGTACTCAATAATGGGCCTTATAAGGGAAGAATACAGGGATGTTATGACCTCCTTGTCCCTGGATGAGATCCCCTTACTTATGAGATTGGACATGTAGAAATCTTTCCATAAAATGGAAGCAACATGGTGGTCAAAAGTCAGGCTGCTGTCAATCTAGGTGCCCAAATCCCTTACGACTGACTGCATGCTTAGAACATTGTTATTAATGTGATAATTTGTGGGGACATCTCTCTCTCCCCAAAGGGGATGTTGACGCATTTTTTTGTATTCAGCTTGAGGCCATGTTTCTGGCACCAGTCATTTGTTTGGATGAGACCCTCTTGGAGGATGTCCACGTCAGTAAGGGATTTGATGACAGCTCCCAACTTGCAGTGATCTGCAAACTTGGTCAGCCATAACCCACTGGTTTTGGCCTGTACCTCAGAAAAGTATATCCCAAATAACAGAGGCCCCAGACTGACCCCTGGGTATGCCACTCACTACGGGTCTACTGCTTGAGGTGGCTTCCCCTATTTTGACTAGGTGGGTTCTGTCAGTGAGCTAGTCAGCTACCCATCATGTAACATACAGATTGATCCCTAGTTGAGAGAGTTTATCTATTATGCCCAAGTGGGGAATAGTGTCAAAGGCTTTGGCCAGTTCTCCGTAGGCGGTGGCTGATGGGTCTATAATTTTCCAGATCAGTGGATGGTGTAAAGGGATGCCAGTGGCTGTCTCCACTCAGCTGGGACAAAACTGGTACTCAGGCTTTGGTTGAATAGGGCACCTAATGGTGCTGCAAGTTCCTGCTTGAGTTCATGTAGGATGCAGCCTGGGATGTTATCAGGTCCCATGTATTTTTTGCCTTTGGGAGAGCAGTGATGACCTGATCCCTAGATAAAAGGGGAAGGGGCAGGTACTGGCAATGTCCTGATTTACTGATGGTGGGGACAATGGTTGAAATTTTCACTGAATCTATCAGCCAGCAAGTTTGCTATACTACAGCATTTGTATATGTGGTGTCCTTGACCACCAGTTCTGAACAGATCTGGGTGCTACCTTTGAGATTACAGACATATATGAAGAAGGCCTGATGACTGTCTCTAGTAGATGTGGCCATTTTGGACTTGAAGTTTTCTTTGGAGGATATCACTAGTGCTTTTATTTGCTTGTTTAGGCTAAGGAGAGATCACTTCCAATTGGGCACCTACTCCTTCTTGGTCCTGGAGAGCAATTTTTTTTCTTTTGTCATAGAGTTTATTTATTGCAGATGTCCACCAGACAGGTTTACTCTTCCTTGCAGAGGATGATTTAGTCCTGTCAGGTATTCCTGATTCCATGCATCTATATAAATGTTTATATAGTAATTTGGTATAGTTTTGGATACTGGTGCCAGTTCCTAGAGAAGGGGAGGAAGCTGTGAAGCTGTTTATACCATCCCTCAGGAGGCTGTAATCAGCTTTGGAGAAGTTTTTTTGATTGGCCCTAGCTAGCAGGGGGGTGGGGGGAGATGGTGACTTCAAACGTAATCACTTTATGGTCAGAGCTTACAAGGGAGGATGATACTGCAGGGATGCTGCACTGGTTACTCATGTTGGTTAATACCAAGTCCAAGATATTATCACCTCTTGTGGGGATACTGTCCAGCTGTTCCAAAACATTTGCATTGACAAAATTGAGGAATCTCATTTGTGTTCTTTAAAGAGTGGTTCTTCCAGTCTATATCTGGGTAGTTAAAGTCACCCAGGATCAGGATAAAGGGCTGAATCTTGATAGATTCAAAGAGGTCTAGATAGGCAGTTTGGGCATCTTGGGTCAGGTTTGGGGGCTGGTAGCTAGCTATGATTTGTATAGGGGTCTTGTCAATAGTTAACTGCACCTGCAGTGTCTCCTCTGTATCATAATGTTTGACCAGCCTGGAGGTGTGTATGTCTTTAATATATATTGAAACTCCACCTCCTTTGGCTTTACTACCCACAATTTGGGGTGTGAATGTATGATAGGATAAGTAACCAGGCAAGCCTGAGGTGCTCTCCACAGCTTTGAATAAGGTTTCTGTGACTGCACAGATGTCAGCATTTTCCAGGGTTAGGAATGCTTGCAATGAGTGCAGTTTCATGTTTAGACTCCTAGTGTTTAGCAGCATGACCTTTAATTTGTGTTTTGTTGAAATTTTTATGTTGGTAGATTTAACCTCATCACTTTTCCTGAAAAAGGCACTATAGGGGAGGCAAGAGCCTTTTCCAGAATCCTGAAGCCCAGGTGAGACAGATGCAGGCCATCTCTGGCAATGCATGGGATATGAGGGCAGTGGTGGTACTATGTCCTGGCCTAAATCCATGTTGGGTGGAGGAGAGGATATGGCTGTGAGTCAGATGGTGAAGAAGTTAAGAATGAAAAAATTTTTCCAGAATCTTACAGATGGGTGATAGTATAGCAATGGGGCAGAAGTTGGTGGTGTCTATGTTGGGGCCCCCTTCTATAGAGGGAGGATATAAGCTTTTTTCCAGATGATGGGCATATAGGATTCTTGGACAGATCTTTTGAGAGTATGGTATTGAATTGGCTGAGATTTGCAGGTATTTGGTAGGTATATTGTCAGGGGCATTTGTGCATGGTTTGACCTTTAGAAGCAATTTTTTAATAGTTGAGGTGGGTATAGGTGACAGAGTAATGTTGGGAATAGGGGGTATACTGGTGTTAGCTGTGGAGATGTCTGTGGTGGACAAGTTGGTCTTGGGAATGGTAGCGGTTAGATTGGCTAGAGAATCTATGAAATAGGAGTTGAAGGTTGCAGCAATTTCAATGGGTGTTTTATTTAGGTCTGGGGAAGGAGTATTACTCGAGCCTGAGTTTAATAAAGAGTTAAGAGAGCTCCAGAATTTATTTGGGTTTTGCTTGTGTTGATTTTGTAATGTAAGGTAGTGTTCTGTTTTGTTTTGTAGTACTAGGTACTTAACCTGGTTTCAGAGCTGTTTGTATTGGATGAGATCAGATGGGTTTTTGTTTTTTGCCAGATTTTCCATGATTTGTCCCTGCATTTCATGAGATCCTTAATGGATCTTGTTAGCCAACTGGCATGGTTGGTCTTTACTCTCTTTTGTCTAAGGGGACTGAGATTGTTTAGCATGCTGTGGAAGGTTGAGTTGAAGAACTCAACTGCCTCATCAAGGGGAAGTTATTTTAGTGCAACCCAGTTGATGTTAAGCAACCTTTGGTTAAAGCTAGAAGGACAAAAGTAGGATTCATCTCTGGTAATCCTGTACCAATGTTTATTAATTGTTGTGGTACATTCACGTTGTATAAAAGACCAGTATGTGGTCACTTAAACTATTGGAGAGTATACCAGCAGATGTGATCTTATTTGGGTCGGACACTAAAACCCAGTCTAGGATTGAGCCATTAGTATTAATTTTATTAGGCCTGGTTATGGTGTTAACTAGCTGGGTGAACTTGTATAGATTGATATTGCAGTTAGATTTGTGTGGGGATATGTCTAACCAGTTGATATTTACATCTCTCAGTATGATAGTCTCATTTTTTATGTTAGTAGATGCCCAGGTAGGAATTTCCTCAAGAATTGGGATGATATTGTTTGGGGGAATGTAAATGACTATCACACAGAGGTTTTTGCAATTATTCATTTTAAGGAAAGAAACTAGAAGTTTGGCTGTGGCGAACTGTGGGATGTGTTTTGTATATGGGACAATAGTGAAGGGCACAGAGTATATTAGAGAGATGCCTCCACCTTTTTTCAGGGTCTGTCAGCCCTAAGACAGGTGAAATCTGGGGGAAGGAATTCTGTGTGCTTAATATAGGGTTTTAGCCATGTTTCAGTTGTGACAATAATATCAGGTCTGTTGTGGGCTATCCATAGTGATAGGTTTGTTACAGGATATGGGAGAGTAATGTATTCTAGTTTCCATTTTACTTTGATTGGATAATTTAGAGAGAAAATATTATTGTTGTGGTGATGTTGGGGAAGGATTTTCACTCTGGTACTTAATAATATGTTTATGTTGTAAAGGCTGGTTGAAATTTGTGAGAAGGAAGTGATGTGTTCAGACTGCATGGGGAGACAGAATAATGGGCAGTGGGAGGAAGAGGTAGAATAATGATGTAGAGAGGTTAGATGTAGTATATGATATGAGTAGAGAGTGATAAGGTGACTAGAGTAGTGATAGTAGAGATGGATATTGTAGTATGGGATGTGGGTGACTAAAGGAGTGAGAATTAGTGTGCAATAGTGAAATGTGGTAGAGGAGAAGAGGTTGTACTGATGGAGTAATGATGAGGTGAGTTAAGATGGGTGTGTGTGGGTTTGGTTGGAGGTGTGGCTAATGGTGTAATGTGAGGGGAAGTGAAGAGGTGTGGTTAGTGGTGTAATGAGAGGGGAATTGCAGGGGGATAATTGAGTGGTGGGTAGGGGGAGGAGCTAGAGTAAGTATAAATGTAATTGATGTGGGGGTGGGTGGGAATGGGGGTAGGACAGGGGAGCGGAGTGAGCCTGAGTGCAGCAAGGGCAAACGGAGTGGGTTGAAACCAACTGCAGAGTTGCTATCTGGAAAGAAAACTATCAGCAAGGTAGGAAATCTGGAGGGGGAGCAGATGGTCTAAGTATTTAAAGATGGCACTGCAGTTCAGGGGAGGAATAAGTAAACTTTTAAGAGGAAGAGGGATGGAATAGACAGGATTGACAGGGCTGGGAAGCTTACAATAAGATTATGTTAGGAGACTGAGAGAAGGGGCGGAGCTAAGAGCCAGGGCTTGGAGAAAGCTGTGAGAAAACAGGTTTGACAGGGTTAGGAAACTTACAATAGAATTATGTTAGGAGAACAAGAAAATGGGGAAGCTATGAATCAGGACTTGAAGAAAGCTGTCAGAAGTGAAAAACATAATATTATTAATTATTAATATGTTTAGACAGAGCATTATTTTTTATATTATTCAAATGTTCATAAACTCTGTCTTTTAAAGACCTTTCATTTTTTCCTACATAGAAGAATGGGCAGCTCTGGCATAATGCAATATAAGCTACCCCTTTTGTTAGGAAGTTGAATCTACCTGGAATATAAGCCCTTCTCCCATTAGTAATAAAGCTTTCACCAACATCAGTATGTTTGTCAGTTTTACAATTATGATATTTAAATATCCCCTTTGTATAGGGGCTGTCATTTTTATACTTTGCTCTAAAAAAGATTTTAATGAGGTATCTTTTCTAAAAGCTAAACTCAGTCATTCTCCTAACCTTTTGTTATCCCCAGCATATTCATTCGATACAGTCCAGTTCTTGTTAAGAATAGCTCTTATAACACTACTGTCATTAGAAAAAGAAGTAATCAAACTGGTGGCATATGTTAACTTCACAGGTGTAACCAAGTCCATACTGGAATCATGGACCACATTCTCACCCTGGTTAACCTCAGTAAGAATGGAGACAAAATGCAAAATTCTTCTTTTCTGTACCACTTTTTATAATATATTATCAACAAAGCCCTGTGGGTGACTATTCTCAAGAAAATATCCTTGATATTGTCACATTCGGCCAAAAATTCTTCAAACAAGGTAACCATTCTTATCGCACATACAAATGGCCCCTTCACCACTGCTTTCTTTTGATAAAGAAGATGCACACTATTGTAATGAAGAAAGTTGTCTGAGTAAGTCCTAAAAATTAAAGGTCGAAAGCACTGAGCTATTTTACTTTAATAAATGTATTCTTAAGCGGCACTCAGCTCTGAAGTCTTTCTGTTCCTTGGTTGGGTTATATAATTACAAAAATGCATTCATTTACTGTGCCAGATTTTAATAAACAGTCCTGAAAATGGTGACTAATACCCTCAGGTTTATCTTGGTACATATCAGCAATAGAACATTTATATTCACATTTTGTATCTGAGATTACTAAGTATTTTATAACACATCCAAGCTGGCATTCAGCCATAGCTCTCAACTTCTCACCTCCAGAATCAGGACTAAAGCCAAAAATAATAAGGAAAAAATGCCCAAAATCAAGAGCAGTTTTAAAATATTAGTACCATTAACTTAGAATGTTGACAGGGTAAGAAGATATGAACTACCATACATTTTCTGAGGAAAGAGAAGTTTGTACCTGTAATGAATGCTATTATTTATTGGCAATAATTAATCACATTTTCTCAAAGTATACTCAATTTTAGTAGGGACAGAGCATGAAACTAATGGACCTCAGTCTGAACAGCTACCAGCAAGGCCATCCACTAAATGGAGCGTAACAAAGTTTGTTACCATGGAACATAGTCAGCATTTGCTGTTTATACAAGCAAAAAAAAAAAACATCTTTGGTATGTGAATTACCTGCTCCCCTGCTTCTGTTAATAGGGTTGACACCAACACACAAATTCATCAGCCATATACATTAACCCACAATTCCATAAATAAATATAAATTGCCACTTAATTTGTATTCTTCCAAAAATTGCTAAATCAAATACATGACTCTGTTAGTAAAGGTATATTTTTATCATTTATATATAGTGGAAATACTAACAAAAGCATATACAGAGAAGCAGAGGTTTATGGCAACTGCTCAAATCGCCTAAATATCAGCAGCCTAAATATTGACAAAAAATATCTAATGTTCAAAATATCAACAGTTAAAAAAATCTAAACACAAAATACTGACAAAATCTAACCACATCCCAAACCAATGTTTTTACAGTGGGAGAGATAATCCCACTGAACCCCTCATACCCCTGATAATTATGCATACCAACTTATAGATTGCTCAACAATGTGGAAAGGGCATATACCCTTCCCCGGTGTAACTTCAATTTTGCCAATATTTTGTGTTTAGATATTTTTAATTGTTGGCATTTTGAACATTACATTTTTTGTCAATATTTAGACTGTCGATATTTATGAGTTTAGTCAGTTGCCATACAGCTCTATATATATATATACATATATATATATATATATATATATATATATATATATATATATATATATATATATATATAGGTCTACTTTAAATCATCAAAGTTGCAGAACATCAAACCTAACATGATCAAAGACCAGATCATCGAAGTTCTGCACCATCGAACGATCTGAATGGAGATCACCGTACAAGGTGGAATGGGAAATTTACCATTTTCCTCACTGTAGTGTGATCTCGGAGTTGGTATATTTAAGTATCGGGGGCATGGGGGGCACATGGGGGCTTGCTCCCCTACAAAAATGTAAAAGAAGACTTTTTGCTAGTTCATTTTTTTTTCATTTTTGATGTTGCAGAACTTCAGTAATCTGGTCTTCAATCATGTTAGGTTTGATGTTCTGCAATTTCAATGATTTGAGGTAGACCCGCACACACACACACACACACACACACACACACACACACACATATATATTTTTATATATATATATATATATATATATATATATATATATATATATGTGTGTGTGTGTGTGTGTGTGTGTAAATAAATACACACATATATATATATATATATATATATATATATATATATATATATATATCAAAAGGTAAAGTACCATGACCTCCAACAAAGTAATGTCACCATTCTGTGATCATATGATTATTTGATTGTTTTTTCTGGCATTATGGATGTTCGATATTATGAACTTTTTACTATATGGAATGTTCTCATAGATAGATAAATAGATATACATAAATACATACCCACATTAATATACACAGACTGCAGCTTTTCAAATGGGCCTCCGGCAGTTTATTTCTGCTTTTTCTAATTGGGCAAAGACAAGTCTTTAGAACAAGTAACTACTAACCTGATACACACATCCTCCTGGTGTTAGAAACACTCCTGCCAGTCATGGTATGCGCTAAAAATTACTGCTATGGTGGACTATCTAACATCACATTATGGCTAGTTAATGCATGTCTATAAACAAATGATGAGTCACTGAAGTTAATATCTTGCCTTGAAGTCAGTGAATAATTGAATTTCTTTTTCATATCAATTTCTTCAAAAAAGGCAAGGCAAACATAACATGAAAAAGAGCAGAATCTATATTCTGCATTAAGTAAACTATATTTCAGTCTTCTTTTTCAGCCTTCTACTAATATACTTCATGTCAAGTTTTACATTAGTGTTTTGCACACAGGGAGAGATCCCTACACATGCTGGTCACCAGAAAGTGATTAGGGTACCAGAAGGCCAGCAGGAAAGGGAAAGACTGAGCAGAACCTGGTTACTCATCTTTTCCAGTGGAAGGGTGCAAGTATCTCCTTGCCAAAATAACAGCTTCAAATAAATCTCAGGGTTTCTAGTCAAAGCAGACAAGTGAGAGGGTTAACGGTGACATACTGCATACACCAGACACATGAGTATGAACCACAAGAATGTTAACTGCATGTCAAGTTTGGAAATTGGGGTTAAAGAACAGGCACAGCAGGGAAAACTTTCCTTCTATCAGGAAGGTCCACTACTAGGAGAACAAGTCTCCTCTTCTTCATCATGATTACAACAACTGAGGAGGAGCACTTGGACATGGCTGATGATGATGGTAGGAAGGAAACTTTAATTTAAGGTGTTGCATTGCTGTTTCTTTGCAATTTAAATTCTTATTTCAAAATTAGGTTTTAAAGTAGAAGAGACAAAATGTACAAGTTAATAGAAAAACAGCATTCTCCCTTTCTGTTCCTCCTGTGTCTGCACATTTCAGCATTATGTTTTACTGTGCAAAGAACAGGCAAATTAGAAGTGTATATAGTGCCTAAGAATGCAAGGCAGACTGAGCCTGAAGTGTGAGTAGCCCAAGCTCTGTTACTGATTGCATGTACCCAGCTCTAAGCCACTTGTTCTGAAAGTAAAATTCAAACTGATGATTGAGGGTTGGAATCATTCATTTATCTGCTTTGATTGATCAAGTCTGTCACACTAGGTGTGGCCTCTTTAATGGGGAGACTCCATGGGGCATTCATACTGACTAAGCATAATTCAGGAAAAATACTTGGAAAATTCCCCTACTCTTTTCAATAAGGGGTGAGGTACTATTTGCATCTACCTGAGCTGTTATCACATTTAGATGGGACCACTGCTTAAACATCTGATTTGAAGAACAGTTCCTTATGCATGCAACTCCCCTGTATTGTAGTATAGAGTCATTATTGGAGAGTAAATACATGCAACTGGTATGAGGATGGGATCCACAGCCTTCTTATCATCTCTGCATCAAAGGTGGGTAGGTTATTTGTTCAGCCACTAACCCTGAGAAATGTATTATTTGCTGTTCTGTTTGCTTAATAATTGGTTTTCCAAAGTTAAAGATTTTTTTACATCTAAGCAGTGAGCGGTTATTATTACACAGCATGGTGACTTCCTCCTCATAGCTTCAGCACCCCAGATTGTCATCATGTCTGCTCTGTGTGGAAGTGCAAGTTCTTTATCTGTCTATAAGAGTTTTATACATAAGGATGCATACTGTCAATTCCAACATTTCTTTATAAATTGCATTTACTCTTACGTAGTGGCCATACCAGTTCAAAAGGGTCTGAGGAAGATCACTTCATATACCTAATTAACAAGAATATTAATTAAAATTCTGAACCAACAGAATCTTAAAACACAGACAGAAAAAAACATTATGAATGAACATGCCGCAGGCAGAGGTCACATCTGAGCTTTTTTGTAACTTAAGACAACACTAGACTCTGGCTAGGTAAACAGTGGCACTTTTTGGAAGGTTTACAAACATACATAGCTAAGGCTGCACATTCGGAGATCATGTGACCATACAGGAAGGCTGCATGTATGTCTCATTATAATGTCAGAGCAGCATGATGCTGACTTCATATGCCACTCTGACCACAGTATATTTGGCAGATGACATTGCAGAGTGTGCAACTATCATACCAATGTAATTAGTGGCTCTTAGAAATAATCAGGCAAAGAAGCAGACTAGTCTACTTATGGAGAAGCTGAGTAAGACTGTACAAATGAATATGAATAAGCAGCATCAAAGGCAAGTTTTCAGCACAATGAAATGTATTTAGTTAAAAATGCAGAGTGCTATGAAGAGATCTTATGCTGCACTAGGTGCATTAGATCTAAAATATCTCAGATGAAGTGCTTTAAGTGTTTACATACTGTTTCATGATCAAAGGCTTGAGATTGTATGTATGACATCTCTGCTCATTTGGCTGAAACTTGTTAGATATATACAAGGGCATATTATACTCTGTCTTCATGAACCTATTGACCCAATCAAAGTTGTCAAGAGTGCTTTATCTGCTCATAGGTTTAGTCTCTGCTGTTCCAGTGTTCCTAATATTTGTATCAAACTGTGTCATACTGACAGCACAAGGAAAATGCCTTTGCAGTTTCTAGAATAAGTCAAAGAGACCCAGATCTGTAAATGCTGGAGTGGAAAGACATTTCTGACTTTTGCACCAAGCTCAATTCCTACAATAACCCTAGTATAACTGCCTTTTTCAGTTGCACAGATAATAAATATGGAGTCACAAATTCAGTATTTATACTATCCCTCTCTGACTAGAAGTCATTTATTGGACAGCTAATTGGTCATCTACTTTGCTGTTGCATTTACACTCTTTCCATTTATGTATTTGAAGCTTATCTCATCTGTTCCTTTGAGATGTCTAAAATATTTTTCCGAAACATCTTTATTAAATTTATGCATAGGACAAACACAGTCTTACATTTATATAAATGAAAAACAATATAAAATCATACCACTTTAGTTGCAAACTGTTTACATCACAGACACCATCGAAATAACTGTAGTTGTAAACATTATACATCACTTATAAACCATCCAGTCATTGTCAGTTAAGCATTGTATGGCTCATTCAAATCCTGCCTATTAAACCTCGTTCCTGCTCTGCATATATTGTTCCCACAATTCCCATTTGTTCCTATGTAGTTTACTCCTTCCCTTTTCTAAAAAGCCCAATTCCAGTTGGTTTATCTCTGTTACTATATTCACTACTTCTAGTAAAGTCGGTCTAGACTTTGATTTCCATTTTCTAGTAATTGCTTTTTTTCAGCCACCATAATTAGACTCAGCAAGTCTAGGTATCTTTAATTCTGTAGCATAACTCAAAAAAAAATCATCTCCCCAGTCAGTCCAACCTGCTCACCCAGCATCTCCAACAGAGCGGTCCACAGGGAATCCCAAAGGTCCACCAGCTCATTACACTTCCAAAAAAATATGTTCCCAGCTACCTCTTTCTTGCCCATCACACCTCC
The DNA here is from genome assembly GCF_019279795.1 of Protopterus annectens. Classification (NCBI taxonomy): domain Eukaryota; kingdom Metazoa; phylum Chordata; order Ceratodontiformes; family Protopteridae; genus Protopterus; species Protopterus annectens. The sequence continues at coordinate 274,159,085 of NC_056729.1, read as the reverse complement.
ATATCCACCTGAGGAAAAATTCTTTGGAGTCTACTTGGGGTATAAAATACCTATGTAAACACTTCCAGGCAACGATCCTAAATCTTCTAGACTTTGTTACATATTTGGGAGATATACATATATCCCAGCCCCCCATTTTCTCTCTGTGAATTGCCTATCCAATCTCCCTGCCCAATCCTTTCTAGACTCCTCTGTTGGATTCTTATAATTAGCATGCAGCATTTCATATGCTTTACTAATTATTCCTTTTCTAATGGCTACTTCTTTTCTAGATTCTATTAAAAACTCTATCATTTAGGAGCCCTCTATTTCTTTCTCTTTGTCTATACTCTGATACCAGTCCTTGATAGGAAAGGCAAACTCTAACCTGCAGGCCAAATAAATTCTTGGCCTCTTCCCATTCCATTACCTTTCCCTTTCTGGTTTGTACACAACAGTTTACCCAATGTAATCCTGGCTACACCCTTGCATGCAATTAAGGGTCCTCACTGTCATATGAATGAAATGTTCTTTAGGGTTAATGGATCTAACTAATAAAACAACACACCAAACATCCCTCATGAGAATCATTTATAGAATAAAAACGGAATACTTTTTATTAAAGTGCCACAACATCAGGCAATAAAGAAGTGCTGATTATTATACCATTGTCTGCACTTAGTACAACTTAAATAATTGTGCATTAGACAGAGTAGAAACAGAGAGAAAAGTGGGTGATTGAATTCCACAAGAAGAGTTCTGGGAGTTAAATCATCACCAAGGTTATTTGACAGATGAAAACTCGAGAGTAGTCATAGATACATATGTAGGTAACATGAAGAGGGTATCAAACTTTTTCCCAAGCAAGCCACAACAGCAGGCACATCACCAGCATCCTCATTTGTGCACTACAAAATCTAGTGCTGGCAGCTTTTGTAAGCTACATTAACACAATGACTTCATTAGTCACACAATAATGTCACTAGTTTATTCACTTCTTGTATCTCCAACCCTTTCAGTATTTCTAAATTGGGTGATTCAGTATTGAGGACAGAGTTATAGTTATTAACTTCAGATATTTTTTCTCCAGAAACAGTTATTAAAAAAAAAATTGTAGCACAAACACTATGGCCATGAATCATGGCCAGGCCCAGCACATGGCTTCTGGATTTCTTTCCTACTCACATGGTTTATCATAGTTGGGTTTGCATGGCCTGCCATGCTGCTTTTGTATAAAATGCCCTTGTTTGTTAGATGACAGTGGTTCAATGCTGCCATGGCTGCAGCCCCTTCTTCAGCTATTGATGAGTTACTGCCACATCAAAATGATCGAGAGGAGCACAGCATGAAACTAATGAACGCTCCTCTGACTCTCACCCTACTGATGTGGTTTCATCATTCAACAAGCTACAGGCTTTTTCCCTCTGGCTCTTTCCAGCACAGCACCAGTTCTGTATCGTGAATGTCACTTTATCTACCCTACCACTTAAAATAATTTTCAGATGTTGCATCAGAATGCAAACGATGCCTCAGTGACCTCTGCACTGGTGTCCCATCTACCAGTACAGTGCATAACTGAAGTGTAGTGGCTTAGAAAATAACTCTGGGGGAGGACAATTCATGCCCTCTGGTCACCATATAGCCTTTCTTCAGAAACTAATCCAGACTGTAAGTGAACAATCCCGGTATAAAAGCAATTTGTTTTCTTTTGTTAGATAAGCAAGATATTTGTAATCACTATTTGAAAGTTTAAAATTCCAGACTACAGTCACAATATGTCTTTTTCTATGCTCAACAACAGCCATGAGATGAAATCTGCACCCCTAACTGGGTTGTTTCCAAGATGTAAATTTCAATGCAGCAAATGTTATTGCTCCCTCTTATCTCGAATCATTGCTTTCTAAAAGATTACACTCATCAGGAAAGCAAAGTTCCTGTGTTTCCTGATAAAATATACTCATGCTTGCATGAGAATTTCCTGTACTCTTGAAAGGAGTATACTCATCAGTGTTTTCAAAGTTTAATTTCTGAAATCCTGAAAAACTAAAGCAGCAAGGCATCATTAACAAGTTGACATGATTTACGAAGCACTCATAATGACATGATCAGTATGGGATATACAAAAATGGAGTTATTAAGGAGTTTTTGCAAGAAATTATGAAGAAATATGACATTTCCCAAGTTTATATTAATAATCTAAAAAGTGAGAGTGAGTCTGTCATGATGGTGGTGGTGTATTCAAGCAGTGGGTGTTGGCAAAATGATATTACAACTTGGCGGGTAATAAGAAGACATTCTAAGATAAAAGTGTTTTTTATGTAAAGCAGTTGACTGTTGCTTATGTTTTCATAACTGCATTAATTTCATACAAACTGTATGACCTACAGGTGAGCAAATGGTGCCATCTTATACGACACACTAAAGCAAACAATGTTGCCACTGATACTTGCCATCTAAAACAAATGGATTCGTAGATTAATATTGATTTAAAATATTGTGAAAATATTATATGCATAATAGAAATTAGACACCCTTCATAAGGAATGCCAGCAACAACCTGCTCGCCATTCAACAGAATGTCAAAGGCACATGAAAGTAATAATTCCAGCAGCTTGTGAATGAAGAAAACCACACAGAAACTATATTGACCAAGACACAGCCTACAACAAAAAAAAGAGGAGCACTCCCTAGAAGTAAGAACAGCAATAAGGAAAATGAAATTAGGGAAAGCAACAGGGTCATATGAGGTCACAGCAGATAGGGTCAAGATGCTGGGTGAGTTAAGGGAGAAACGGCTCCACAGGGTACACATAGCTTTATGGGGTATGGAGAGACAGTACTATCCCAGATGACTGGAAAATAAACATACTTCCACCAGTGTACAAGAACAAAGAGAACATTCAAAATGATGGGCAGTATAGAGGCATCAAACTCCTGTCACACTGCATGAAATTTCTGGAGAGGGTGATTGATAAACTTATATATTATAGTAGAAAGTAAGGTGGACAAGGAACAGTTCTGATTCAGGTCAGGATGCAGATCAATAGACCCATGTTTGCAGTGGGACAGGTAGTTGAGAAGAAGCTAAAGATGAGAAAAGAGAAAGAGTCCAAATTGGCCTTCTAATACTTGGAGAAAGCACATGACAAGTTCCCAAGAATACTGATTTGGACAGTCCTGTGATAGTTCAAAGTCCAAGAAACATTGGTAGAATTAGTGCAGGCTATATATAAGGACTCAATTACACAAGTATGAATAGTGTTTGGACTCACAGGGGGTTCCAGGGGGAGTGAGTGTGCATCGGGGTTCATCTCTGAGCTCACTGCTATTTATACAGGTGGTGGACTACATTAGCAAACAGGTTAAGGGGATAGATCAATAAAGCTGCTGTATAATTACAATGTTGCATTACATGCAAACTCTGAACAAGAACTTCAGCAAAGATAAGGGAATGGAATGCAAAATTGAAGGCACATTGGATGAAACTGAGTACAGATAAGACAACTGTAATGGCAACAAATGGGGGAAATCAGAAGAAGATGAAAATAGTCAAACAGGTCAACAGCTTCAGGTGTCTGGGAGGGGTTGTTGAGAAGGGAAGCCTAAATAAGGAGGCCAAAGCTAGAATCAAAGGAACTTCAGACAACTGGCACAGAGTGTCTGGGGTAGTGTGTGACAGAAGAATGCCAAAGGAGTTGAAAAGTAAGGTGTAGAGAAACCTGGGTAGTGAAAGCAGAGCAACTGAGGAAGGTAGAGGTGATGGAGATGAATGGTCTGAGATGGGTGGTAGAATGCATACTGTGAAACAGATAAATAAATGAAGGCATCAGAGCAGAAGCCTGAGTAGCTCCAATTACAGAGAAGGTCAAAGAGAACAAATTATGACAGTCTGGGCAAATGTGGAAAAGGCAAAAGACAATCTAGTGAAGAAGATTTGGGGCAGACAGGAAGAAGGCAAGGGGAAATTAGAGCATTTAGCAAAGAGATGGATGGATTGTGACAATGCAATACTGTTGAAGAAGGTATGAGAGTGGCACTAAATAAAGAGAGAGATGGTGAGAGTTAACACAACACCCCCAACCCCATGTAAAAAAATTAGGAAAAAGGGGGATTGATGAAGATGATGATGATTGATGATAATGATAATTAGATGCATAAACCACACAGATTCTGCATTATCAAAAACAGCAGTATGCTATCTCCTTTTGTCATACATAACTGGAAAGATCTCAAACAGGTGAATAATTCTCCCGCTGATGTCTTAAAGCTATCTTGCACACTTATAGCTATATAACCATTTGTTTCCCCATAACACAAGCAATTGTTTAAAAAACAAAATACAAATTTTCTTTCATTAATCTGCAACATAAAACCAGCATGTGCAGGCAGATCTTTGATATTAACCAGTGCCTGATCATGGTCAAATGGGGCCCTAAATGGGTAATGGACCAGCACCTCCCTATTCATTCCAGTGCCCCATCACTTACCTATCTCTCCTCAGTGACCATGCACACTGTTCAAAAAGAACAGTGTGCATACTGTTTAACAATTATTGCAAAGATGTTAATTTAATTTAAAACTTTTATTTCAAATTTTATAGCACAAACACTGATGGCCATTTACTAAACAAAACAGTTGTATATCGAAAACAGGCTTAGTATGATCAATAATAAATTTCACTTTCCTTGAAGCTCACATACATTGAAAATTCATTAAAACTCACATTCACTGAAAATGTATCCAGCCAGTGGTGGAATAAGTGTTTTTTGGTCACCAGGCTATTTGCAAACTGTAGGCCCCATGCATACATTTTTAAGGCCATGCATAAATTTAAATTCATGTGTCATTTGATCCACCTTCCTGATTATTTTAAATTATATTTCTTGTTTAACACAATAACATTTATTAGAGTGCATTTTAAATTTCAAGTTTTTAAAAATTGTTTTCAGTAAGCAGTGGAACAAAATGTAAGAACCGATAATGACAACAGTACTCATTTCAAAACATTTTAACCATAAAAGGCCACTAAGGCTGCCATCATTATAGTCCACCAATATCTGAACCTACCAATTACGGCCATTAAATTGACTGTGTACTCATCACATGTATGATTGGGTTAAAAATGGCCACAGTATAGTATTCCAATCTTCTTTACACAAATGCACTCTAGTCCTGCAAAGGCAGACTAATGACTTTTAAATTTTATCAACTGAACAGGGTCAGTCATTTTTATCTACAGACATTCTCTAAACCCAACAATTATAACTATATTGTTGAGTGCATCCTTCTTAGATGCCTTTTTCAAAAGATTAATAATAATGCTGACATGTCACTTCTTTATTGAAATGTCACATTTCAAATTTGTTTCACACAAGCCCAGAGTAGGCAAAGTAATCCCATTGAATTCACATACAAATGCATACTAGTCCTGCAAAACCATATTAAAGACTAACCAGGAACCAGGAACAACAAGTACAAGCAATCCATAAACTGAAGGTACTGAAGACACCAGCGAGCCAGCAAGAAGTTTAAAAATTTATTAGAAATGAACCAACAAGATTAAGCACTTTCATCAGTCTATAACCAAGACTTCATCAAAATGTAAAAGTTCAATAAACTCTACAATATTTAAATAGTAAAAAAATCACACAACCGCCACATCAATTAACAACAGAGGCAAATCTGTTAACCCTATGTTGTAAAGTACAAAATAATGCAGTTTTAGAACATAAGGTGCAGGGTTTACACTTTGTATGATTTTAAATGCAGCACACTACTGACTGAAATGCATTCATTAAAGCCTGAGCCACACAAGCATTTAATTTACTTGCCACATCATTTCTCTGTATTCAATAAGATCTTCCCATGGCCCTCCCCTCACATTGTGAGGTACAAAATCCAATCCAAAAAATAAAAAAGAATGATCAGGGTGTGTTTCCACATGCTTCTATAAAGACTTTTTAACATTCTTGTTCCTTATATCTAGATTGTGCTTGTAAATACCCTCTTTAAATTTCTGTTTGTTTTTTCCCACATAAAAACACAAACATTGGACACACTTTTCCACATATACTAAACCTGGTGAATTACAAGTGCAGTGAAATGAAGTAACCAACTTGTGGGTCCCTACCACTAGTGTGTTACCCTCAAAAATAAATTTGCATTGGTTGCAGAGTCCACACTTAAAGGTTCCCCACCTCTTAGCTGAATTTGGAGCCAGTTTTTCACTACCTACCAATAGTTTTTTCAAGTTCTTCCCTGTCCTATATACTATACATGGTCTATCATCAAATATTCTCAAAATCTTTACAGGAGAGGGGCTACCATCAAAAATTTACTGGCGAGGGAATTTCATCACATTCCAGGTACTGATGGGTTAGGCACCAGGAAGTGTGGGTTTTGTTCACAATGTTCTTAGATTTTGAACACAGACAAAATTACTATCAATCACACAGTTATCAAGTCCAAGGGTTGATTTAATTGTAGCACTGTGGAAGTTATGTATGCAGCTTTGTGTATTAATTGTAAGGGGTTCTATATTGGTAAAACCAAAAGGCATTTTAAAGATAGGGTATACAAACATCTTAGGGCTATAAGAACCCAGAACAACACTAGTTCTTTATTCAAACATATCAACAAAAACCCTGGACATGATTTGAGATTTTATGTTATTGAAAAAGTCCCACAGAATCCTAGGGGTGGACCATGGGAAGATTATCTTGATTTTAGAGAATTGTTTTTGCAGATTAAATTAGACAGCACTACCTTCCCTGGCTTGAATGATGCAATAAATGTAACTAGCCTGCTTAAATTGCGAGCCTATGAAATTTAAAGTTGTTCAAACTTTTAATATATTAATTCTTTATTTTTTACTACTTATTGTTAATTTTATATCAAGTTATTTTTAGTGTGTAGAGTTGTTTGTGTTTATATACTATGCTGTCCTTTTATGGCTATGGTATTTTTTACTGCACTTGGCACTTTAAGCATATATAACTATCTACTTGATTGTTTAATTGATTCAGGTGATGCCTTTACGGTATAAATTAAACATGTTTTTGTTCTAATTTAGTTCTGATGAAGTCAGCTTGTGGTTGCTGATGAAAGTGCTTAATTGTTGTGGTTTCCCGAATAAAAGCTTTTGAGTACAGGACTATCAGCGTTTTTTTTTGGATTTCTGACAAGTTATCAAAATCTTTCTCATAACAAGAAAATATTTTCCAGTTCTTACATAGTATATTACCAACTGCATCACTGTCCACAGTGTAAGTTGTGACAAATGCCTTGTCATAATGTTTAGTATTGTTACCTGTAGCGTATCTGTCATTAACATCCTCTATAATTTGAGTAGTGGAACCCCTAAAAAGTGGTATGATGGTACCTTCTAACCTTTGCTTTGCATACATTTTATTGGTAGCATTGGATAAAATACACTAAAACATATAAAAATCACCAGCTTCACACCATAAGATTCAGCCACATGTAGTACAGTTTAAATCAAATAGTATTTATGAAGGTATAAGAAATATAATGCTAAGCGAATATGCATAATCTCTGGAGAAGTAAAAGCCATCTGAATAATTCCACATTAAAGAGAACTATTACAAATGCAGAGGTTGCTGCCTGGGAAATAACTTTGCATTTCAATGGGTTTCACCTACAACTGCAGTGTCTACTGCCCTTGAAGAATAAATTACCAATGTTGCATTAAAAAATTGAATGCTGGTGATATTACCGTAACATTTCCTGAACCATATCATCTATGCAATATAGGATATGTAGAAAAACAACCACATGTTCATAGTTACTAGTCATGCAGTCCAGAGGACCATTAAAGAGCCTAGCCCAAATTCTGAATTGCTCTAAAGCAGTGACTGGTTTAGAAACTTGCTCAGTTTTACACAGTAGGTAAATGAAGGCAGAAAGATTCAGACCCTGAACCCTTGGCACAGGAAGCAGTTCACTAGCAAGTTGGAGCTTTAGTTCTCTGCATTAACTGCCAGATTTAAGTTTGTAACTAATTGCAGAAATGGTCTTCAGTTCAATCTTATACACAACACTGTATCACAGTAATATGTAACAATGACTAAATAATGGATGCAGAAGATGTTCTGATCATCACTTCAAATAATGCAGACTATATGACCTGACAGATGTAAAGCCTTTACAGCTGCAGGAGGCTGTAAAGAAGGCACTGCAAAAATGTATTACTAAAATACAATATGGTTATACTGTATTACACAAACCAGGTCTATTCATTTTTAGTGCAATGAATAAAGGAATAAAAATTACAAACAATACAAATGCAGCAGCAGCCTTTGTTCAAAAACCCACAGGTCATACAAAAATCAGAAATATTACCACATAATACATACTTTTTTTTGTGAGGGGGATGTCATACATGCTTGTAGAGCACCTACATCTTATTTTTAACCTCCCTATGTTATCTCTGTCTTTAAGAACAGCCATTAATGCTGGCACCACTAAGTACAGGTCTGATCTACTTGAATCAGTAATAATGCTGTTATTGTTGCAAAATACACATCCAGAGTTAGTAAAAACAGTTCATGGATAAACAAGTCCCTACACAAGACAATGAATCAGGTCTCAGCCAGCCATATTAATATTCCATTACTTGTCAGTCTCTCCCCAGTTGCAATAGACTGTTCAAACTTGTCAGTATGCATATTATTTTCTTATTTGCTTCTACAACTATCACATAAACTTGAATTTCATTTAAAACTATTATTTCAAATTCTAGAGACAAAAACACAAATGACAAACTTCAAAACAAAACACACTCACATTGAAAAAAGACAGCATGAGAAACGGTATCTTCCCTTGAAACTCACTTTTAGTGAAAGTGCTTCTGGCAACTCATTAACTACAATAGACATACTGGGATTCATACCCAAATAGCATATAGTGAAGTACTAATTAACATCTATGTGAAGAATACAGGAATTCAAAAGACAAAAGTATAATGCATTTACTAATAGCCTGGGAAAGACCACTAAATGTGTTACTTTTCAGGAGCAGCCATGGCGTACTGTCTGATGAAGAAACATGGCAAAGTCACACAGAAGACAAATGAAGGTTCAGGGGAATCAAACCATGCACTACTGAAAGCAGCTCTTTAGCAGCTCATAACCTTCTTCATCTGTATTAAATGCTAGACACACTGTTGTAGCCTGAACACGGTACATTTCACACCCAAGTGCCTGCAAAAACAAAACAAAAAAACAAGCTAAATTAAAAATGTATCCATAGTTAAAATATTTACATTAAACTCACATGCTATCAAATGTATTTGCTTCTAAATAGTAAACACACTGTCAACATTAAAGAAACCAAGGATCATATCCAAAGAAGGTGGCTTTTGTGATGGTGTTCCTGTTTACTACAATCAATTCCCCTTATTTACACCATAATTGCTCTGGTTCATATGTACTAGCTACTAGGCTTGCAGTCCAGGGAGCAAGTGAGGAGCCTAGTCCAGATTTCCAGTTGCTCCAAAGCACTGTACTGTTACTTATTCAAGGACAGGACATAACTATCAGGCAAAACCAGAGATGTCCTGCAAAACAGAGACAAATAAAAGAAGACTAATTTAAATCACTTAAAAAGTTATCAGAACAGGTTTTGCACCAATATATATATTATGAAACACAAAAATGACTCCAACCAGTTCCCTTCCTTTACACCATAACTATTATGGTTCATATGTACTAGTTACCAGGCATGCTCTCCAGGGGAAAACTGAGGAACCCAGCCTAAATTTCCAGTTGTCCCAAACCACTGTGGTTATAGGACTTATTCAAGGACAGGATTCAAATATGAGGCAAAATCAGCACTGTTTTGCAAAGTGGAGGAAATAAAAACAGACTACTTTAAATCACTTTAAAAGTTATCAGAATAGGTTTTGCATTAATATGTGTACTGAAAACACAAAAACTGCAAGAGTCCAATGACTGACATTTTCCAAAAGAAAAGTTAATAGATGTCTATCAATTGGTGTAGAGGATTAAGGCTTTTTGCTCCTGTTGCCAAGGTACAGGGATTAAGTCTGAGCAAGTCACCTAATTTTATTGCCCTCTCTAACTGGGGTATTGAACTTGTGCGCACACACACACACACACACACACACACACACACACACACACACACACACACACACACACACGCACACACACACACACACACACACACACACACATATACACACCTTGTCCCTCTCCTCTAAGGCTGCTGTACTTTGTCCATCTGCTGTGAAATGCCACAAAAGGTGCTAGATCGCTCACGTTACTCTCTAATTGACACCTATTCTGCAAGAAAACAATCCCATTCTGTATTTAATTCTGCTGCAAGAAAAAAAAACTTTTCCTGTTCTGTTCTGCTATGACCGTTCCCCTTGCCTATTCTTGAAGAAGAAAAATCCCATTTTGTGTTCTGTTCTGCTGCACAAGAAAAAAATCCCTTATCATTTTCTTTGCACCTTGCTTGATATAAATTAGATATTACACCAGAATAGGTGTGAGATCAGTGTGTGTGCCCTGTGCTTACTCCGTTGGCTGAGGCTGAAAGCAGCATGGTATTTGGGTGAAAGCATCTCCTTAAAGCAGGACAATATGCTGAGGCTAAGGAAAAAAAATCTTTTTTTTAATGTACAGCAAAGCAAAGCAGGAAAACTTTTTTTGTTTTAACTAATGTGGTTGGGCCCTAGACAGCTGCCTAAGTCACATAGTGCTGGATCTGGCCATGCTTACACATATGTGATTGCTTGTGAAGCCATTCTATTTTAAACAGTTTAATTTTACAACTGCATACTGTTCAAATTTTTTGACAGTCTACATGTTATACATTACAGATCAGTAATTTTGTTTGTAAAACACTGATATTTTGAGTGAGAATATTTTACTAAATGTTGGTAAAGGTACTCTAAGAATATTTAATGAGTTTGCTGGATATTAATAGTAAGGACTTTTTTATGCTTGTTTTTTTTTTTTCTTTTTAGTGTTATTGTTAAGTAATACTAATGAGTCATCAGTCCTGTGATTGGGTTTATTTAAACCCATGAGTCTATTATTTGCTTATAACATGGATAAAAACAAAAAGCAATCCTTAAGTCTGTTATGGGTTTGCCCCATGAGCCTGTAATAAAAGTGGGTTTATAACTTGAATTTGAAAGCAGTGCTGGATAATTATAGACTGTTTTGGGGGGAGGGGTGTTTGCCATGTATGCATGCACCTGCTTGTTTGTTCACACATTTCTTGTGGACTATTACTGTAGTATTTGTGCCAAACTGTTTTTGGTGATTTATTTATACACCTATTTGGATTTAATTTGATTCTGTAATGTTTCTACCATGTCTTAAAACAATTCAGCATGAGTTACAGGCATAATGAGAGATGTAAATGATGTAGATTGGCTTCAGCAAATGGATACTACTGAAAGAGGTTAGGACACACATCTGGACCTAGTTCAGCCCTCATTTCATCTGAAGGAGCTACCTTCAGGAGCTTTTTTCAAACTGACATCTGAATCAAAGAAGTTTAGCTCGGCAATATGGCATTTAAAACTACAAAGGCTTACTCTGTTTAAGGTATGTGGCCTAGGGGGTTACAAGTTTATATGGAACCATGTGTGGAAGTGCTGCTTTTTTGACAAAATGGTGCAATATGCAAAGTGCAGCTTCACTTTTGTTTGTCAGCTGTTTGGTTGAATTCTATGAGACTAAAATAGCATCTTTCAATTCTGCAGTACATGTACTGCTGGTTAAAGTGATAGATAAGTCTATTGAACCTGAGTTTGCCAACATTGTGTGTTAAATACAACACAGAAATAAAAGAAAAGATATTAAAATGTTTCAGAATACTTTAAAGAAGAAAAGAATTTGATCGTTAAGTTAATTGACGATTTTTTCAGATGAGATTATTAATTTGTCAAATAATGGGCTGTATTTTGCACCTGCATTTCTTTCTCAATTCCCACATTTTGTGATTTAAAAGCTTTTACCCACATCCTGAATCTAAATATTGCTTTCAAACGCATCCTACGAAAGGCAGTAGTGATGAGACAGAATTTCTTTTCAACTTTTGAACCTCCCCACCATTCTAGAGTAAAAATATTTGATGAGAAAAGTTATGAAAGAGCTAAATGGAAATAAGGCTAATACTTTTAAATATTCATATTCATATATCATTTCTTATTCCAGTCAGAAAAAAATATTTTTAAAGCATTAATAGTAGAAATAACATAGTTATAAAAACGGTAATAAGGATAGAGTTGTAGTAACACAAAAAAGAAATAAGTATGAAACCTAGGTTTATAGTCTGTTAACAGATGTGACTTATCACAAGTTTGTTTTGGGCCCTACTTCTTCTTTCTATAAAGAAATAGATACTATTCCTAGTCTGACTGTGGAATGGGGTATCATTTTTAGTGAAATTAAGATACAGTAACCTGTGACTTCCACATACATTTCACATAGTACCAAAAGTATACAAAGAAATATACCCCAGGAAGATCTATAGAGTCTGGTATAGTTTATCTGACTGAACGTTTGTTACTGCTTTTAGAATGTGGTGCATGGGTAGCATTGTTGCCTCAGAGCAAGAGGTTCTCCTGTTTGATTCTCAGCTAGTGTGCAGGGAGTGCCTTCTGTGTGGAGTCTGCATGTCCACCCCGCGGGTCGAGTGGTGTTCCGAAAGACATGCGTGAATGAGCGTGCCTTCGTTGAAGGTTGGGCATCGAGCTGGCAACTCGGCACCGTGAAAATCTACTGCCATTCATTAGCGGACCGCAGTTCCGCTGTGGCGACCCCTAACCAGGAAAAGCCGAAAGACAGCAACAACTTCAAGCCTTTACTTGTCTATGTCCCAGCTTATCTGTATTATTCTATTGAGTTTCTTAACATCATGGATAATACATTAATAAATGATACAAACATCTACCCTATACAGATAGGCTAAAAGCCCTGTCCCTCTATTCAGTTTCATACAGACCTCTCAGAGGTGACCTCTGTCTGGCATAAAAAGCAATCTCAGACCCCACCTTGATGGGACTGCTACATATCCGTAAGTCAAGCTCCACTCGAGCAACCCGTACACATGACCTCAACCTGGTCTATGATATCAATAGGACTTGTTGGCGGGACAGATTTGTGTCCCAGAGATTCCCCCATCTGTGGAATAGACTCCCTCTCCACATCAAGCAGAGCACCTCATTATCCCTTTTTAAGTGCAACCTGGACAACTGGATGAAAAACAGAAAATACACCCCTGGGATTCCACCTGTGTCCCTGCTGGACAGGGGCTTTGGGTGCTGACTTGTCTAACCATGGGCTAAACTCTTGGCTAGGCTTATAAGGGCCTCAGGGCAAATAGCCTAGTAACTTTAGCCTTCAGTAGGTTTAGTCCTGGGACTGCTCTTGTTTGGCATCTACTTCTCTGAAGTACAGACCAACACTAAGGGACTCTGGCTAACAAAGTTCACAGATGACTGCAAACTGGAAGACATTATTGAATCCCCAAATGATGTGGATATTCTACAAAAGGGCCTTACAGAAACAGATTCTTGGTGCCAGAGCCATGGGCTCAAGCTCAATGCCAAGAAATGTATAGGTATCCCCTTTGGGAAAAACATGTACCCGTGAATAACTACATAGGTGGCAGTACACTAAACACCGAAAGTGTGATAACAGACTTAGGGACACAGGTGGACAGTGGTCTCACCTTTGATAACCACATTGCCACAACAGTCAGGAAATCCTTTTATGTGGCACACCTCATCACCAAGGGCTTTTCATCCAGAAAAAAGAAGGTCATCGTCCTATCGTACTCATCCCTCATTAGACCCATTATAGAATACAATGACCCCTTTGGTATGTACCTCTCAAGACATCTGCAACAACTGGAAAGGCCACAGAAATACCTCACTAAAAGAATCACAGGCCTAAAGCAGATGCCCTATGCTGACCATCTAAAAAAACTCCAGCTATACTCTGTCGCATATCATCTACTCAGAGGTGATCTCTGCTTAACATACAAGGCCATGTCAAACCCAGAGCTGTTGGGCATGCTACACTTAAAGAAATCCCAATGCCTCAGAGCCACATGCTCCAGGGATCTAAACCTTGTCATCACAATGAACAAAACATGCTGAAGGGATAGGTTCCTGACCCAGAGACTCCCCAGACTCTGGAATGGACTGCCCATACATGTCAAGCAGAGCGCCTCTTTGGCCCTCTTCAAAAGGAACCTTGACAATTGGATGGGAGATAGGAAATTCACCCTGGGGATCATGTCAGTCACCCTGCTAGACAGGGGTCCAGGAAAGTAAATATTGTGGGAAGAAATAGCCAGGTAATTGTTATGGCTAGGCTTGCATAGGCCCTAAGGCCAATACCCTAGTACCAACTTATGCACCTATTAACCTCCTATGATCCTATGATACATATATATTATATATATACTCAATGTCACAACATTATATACTTCCATATCACATGCAGGGGATATCAAAGTTGTTAAGTATCTTCTGGACATTTCAGAACTACATTTTGCAGATTTATTTTATTTATTCTGATAGAAGCAGTACTGACAAAGACTGTTTTTTATTTCAAAGAGAAGGGGAACACCAACAGTTGCAAATTTTGTACTCATTTACAATATTTTTATGAGCTATTTGGAGAGGTTATATATATTTACCAGATGTGGAGGTCAGACATTGTAAAAGCTGATAGGTATGGAAGTGATGGCCCACTTTGACAAGGTTTATTTGATTTTTAAGCAACAATGAGTGTATGCTTTGTTTACAGTAACTTTTGACACACAGTCAATTAGTTTTTAGATGTTTTAGCTGCAAAGGAAGGGAGGAAATGGTGTATATCAAAAGCATTTTTGAGAAATTCACTTTTGGCTGCTCCTAGCTGTCATCCCAGACATCTAGTTAAGAATATTCCCAAATGTCAGAGAATTTGTAGTACTGTACAGGATTTTAAAAGGGAGGTGAAGACCTTGAGAACAAGTTTTCTGAACAGAGGCTATAGTGGTAAAGATATGAATGATGCTTGTTATTCAGCCATGAAAAAAAAATCTAGGACATATCTCTTGGGACATGGCTACAAGAGGACTGAATCTAGGAATGATGTGCTTAATATTTGTTATCATGTATTGTACTAACATTAGTCACATATGCAAAGGCTACCAGCCTAGCTAGAAAGGATTTTGTAGATAATTCTATGTCGGTTGTAAAGATTAATATAATCCACAGGCTTGGTTTACAAATGTAAAGGTAACTATATGTCATGGGCTATGGCTTATCTGTATGGAAGAAAATTCACTGTAGTTACAGATCACAATCCCCTAACATGGTTACACCAAGCCAGCCAGCAAAATGCCAAGTTGCTAAAGTGAAGCCTAGGGTTGCAAGCATATGATATGTCAGTTCAGCACCGTAGTGGGATTAGCAATGCCAAAGCAGATGGGCTCTCAAGACAGGGAATGGGATAAGGTCTACCCAGGTAGTCCTAACTCCCTCAAACAAGGTTTCTCAAGTGTCATTTGAAAAAATAGCTTGAGTTCTCAGGGAGGGGGGATACATGAAGGCTGCTAGCATAGCTAGATAGGATTTTGTAGATAAAGCTATGTCATTTGTAAATATTAATATAATTCATAGGCTTGGTTTACAAATGTAAAGAGAACTATATGTTATGACTAAACTATATCTTATACTGAGATTGAAAAATGTAACCACAGTGCACTCTGCTGGAAGAAAGATGATAAGTCAAGCATTGTATGACTGATCTCAAGCTTGGAGACAGGGTGTCTGGGCCAGGAAATTCTTTCTGTTGTCTTGATTTAAGAGATAATTACTAAGGTTTTACATGTATAATGTCTTTTATTGCTGTGGCTTCCTGGCCAGGTGCAACTTACTAAGAAATGTAAATTTTGAGTTTCTGTTAGCCTGGGAACTAAAGAAGTGATAAAAATAATGTAATGTGAAATGACACAGCAGTACTGGGTGTTTATCAGTTTAAGACTTTCTCAGAGAGAAAGAATTGAGCATTTTGGATTTTGTCTGAACCTGAACACATGAACTCATCAGCACTCTGCTTTGCTCTGTAAGTAGGATCTTAGATCTTAGTATTTCTCTTAGAGTTAGATAGAAATTTAGCCAGATTAGTCTGGCTGTTTTCTATGTTTATGTCAGACTATTCTACAGTATTATTTTGACCAGCGGTAGTGGTGCTGCGGTAACGTTGTCGCCTCACAGCAAGACGTTGTCTCGTTCAATTCTCAGCTAGAGCATCTTCTGTGTGGAGGCATGCATGAATGGGTGTGCCTTCATTGAAGGTTGTGCGTCAGAGCTGGTAATTCGGCACGTAAAAATCCACTACCAAACATTAGCGGACCGGAGTTCCGCTGTGGCGACCCCTAACTGGGATAAGCCGAAAGACACAACATTCTGCAGTATTATTTTAAAGCATTTTCCTGTGATTTCTGAACTCGGTAATCTCATTATGTTGAAGTAATAAGATTTGTCTTGTGGTTTTATTATTTATTATTAAATATTTCTAAACCTTTCAACTGTGGCTGTTTTATGTAGTGATAATTTAAGTTTTTAGAGTACATTGCATGTCTTTGGGCATACATCCTAGCCATTCTGATAGCTTTAGCCCTGGGTCACACTTACTATTTGGATAACAGTAGTATTACACAGTGAAATTGGTCACCCTTTGGGAAGGGCCTTATTAGTAGCTGATAAGAGTAGTTGGTGGCATTGATTACTACCTTATAGCCTGGGGGGAGGGGGCATAGCAGAAGAACCTGTGCCAGCCTTCCCCAGGAGTGTCTGTGTGTTGTATATAAACCAAATCTCAAAGTGTGTGTGTGTGTGTCAGCTACTTGGGCAGGGACATGAAGCACTGGTTGGACAGAGAGGGCACTGGAGGTTTTGGCTTGACTACTCGGCTGGGATCTGAACCCTATAGCTGTGCCAGTGGGGAATCTTATTGGTGATCTGGAGAGAAAGGGAGAAACCAGCCCCAGACTGACTGTGATCTCTGTGTTCTCTTAAGGGAAATTGTACTTTACTGTGTGTGTACTTGTTATCCTTCCCAATGTGCATGTCCCTCACTGGTACTAGTGGTGAGGATTGAGCCTCCTTGATTACTGGGCCAGTGCACGGGTGTCACAACATACATGATGTTTTGATGAATTATTGGCATCTGCTTATCAGACACTTTTTTTCAAAACAGTGTTTCTGATAGTGTTCTAGCCAGATGTCATAAAAGTCAAACCTTGCAGGAATGTTTCTCTCATTATAAGCATCCAAATGTTTCCAGACATTCTGAACCTACCCAGAAGCCACCAAAGGGGTGTTGCCCCTATAGCAGTTGTATATTTTGTTCCAGAATTTGATAGACAGCTTTTATCCTCTGTTAATACTGTCTAAAAAACTATTTGAAATTAGATGCCTTTTTACTTGTAGTACTACCTGGATGCTTTATTCAGCAGTAGGTTGATGTGGAGTATTTTATGTAGGACAGACTTCCTGTTCTTTCAAACAATGTAATGCACTGTATATAAATGATGCTCACTGTCAAAGACCCAGAAGTACCCTGTATAAACATTCCATCAAATATTCTTCAACTATTTTTTCCTTTGTGGGGGATTGATAAAATTCTGGGTGACTGTTCATTGGAATGAAGGCACTCTGTTTTGAACAAAAAGGAAACAGAGTGGATTGTTTATGTGGGTGCTCTGTTTCATCCATGTCTAAATGAAAAGTTCTATCTTAACTATTTGTTAGAAATTATTACACCAGTTTTCATCACTTGATATAGTACTATACTTTTAATGTATGAGAACTTCGTGATTAACTGACTGGTTTATAAAATATTTATAAATAATTACATTTTGATATGTGTAGTTTTGCATTTTCATTTTATTTACATTTTATAGCAATATAATATATGCAATATATTTTTGGCATTTAGCTGATTTTACTGAATTATTTTTAGTACTGAGTTAATACTATGTCAGGAACGACACAGATCAAGTAACACTGTGTATAAAAATACTAATGTTTAGAATGAGAGTGTGGTACTAAAAGTGTTTTAAGAACATTTAATAAGTTTGCTGGATATTAACGTTAAAAAAATTGTTATACTTGTTTTAGTTTTACTGTTATTGCTGAGTACTACAAATGAGTCATCAGTCATGTGATTGAGTTTGATTATTCAAACCTATGGGTATGGTGTTTGCTCATGACATTGATAAAGTCAGAAGACAAAACCTGAGTTTGTTGTGTGTGTGTGTGTGTGTGTGTGTGTGTGTGTGTGTGTGTGTGTGTGTGTGTGTGTGTGTGTGTGTGTGTGTGTGTGTGTGTGTGTGTGTGTGTCTGTGTTTGTATATGTGTGTGCGTGTATTTATACATGCATACATATATATATATATATATATATATATGTGTGTGTGTGTGTGTGTGTGTGTGTGTGTGTGTATGTATGCATACACGTGACTTACCTTCAGTTAGTTCACTAACACAAATGTCAGTATCCTGAAGGTAAACCACGCAAATTTAAAAACAGAAATGCTGACTTCCTAGTACACATGTGCCGAAGTTGCTTTTTGTTTCTTGCAAACATTACTTCAAAACAAACAAAAATATCAACCACCTCCCACACCCACTGCAAAACACTACATATTGCCTACCTTGACCTAACACCCCACTTGGGCATTTTAAACAAAATCATGGAATTAGGCATAAACCCCTATGTAACCTGCTGGATTGCGAGTAAGCTCACAGATACAACTCAGGAAGTTATGATTGGAGAGAATACCTCCACAAACAGGCTGGTCACTAGTGGAGTCCCCCAGGGTTCTGTGCTTAGTCCGTTCCTCTTTGGTATCTATTTCTTGGAAGTCAAGGCCAATGTCAAGGGCCTCTGGCTTACCAAGTTTGCAGACGACTGCAAGTTAGGAACAGCCATAGAAGCCCTCAAGATGCTAACATTTTACAGGAAGGTCTAACACAGAAGAATGACCGGTACCAAAGCCACAGCTTAAAACTCAATGGCAAGAAATCCATAATAGTACCTTTTGAGAAGTCAGCCATCCCGAGACTCAATAAAACACACGTTAAAATAGATGGAATAATCAGAGATTTAGGGACTCATACAGACAGCAATCTGGCTTTCAACCAACATGTGTTTAAGGAAGTAAGAAAATCATTCAACATATAAGTAAGGACATAGCATATAGGTCTAGAGAAGCCATTGTGCCACTATACGCAGCCCTCATCAGACCCACAATTGAGTATAAGGGTCCCTTCGGTATGAAGCAGTCCATGTACATGCAAAACTGGAACATCCATACAGGTTCCACACAAAAAGAATATAGGGCATAAAAACAATGCCCATGCAGATCTTCTCAAAGCCTTAGCCCTAGACTCTGTTTCATGCAGATTGCTGAGAAGTGATTTATGCCAGGCATATAAGGCATCCTTTGACCCTGCCCTGATGGACCTTTTGTATATCCACAAAATGAACAGCATCAGAACTACTTGTGATTTAAATAGGACATGTTGGAGAAATAGGTATGTATCTCGGAGGATTCTCATTCTCTGGAACAGGCTTCCCATATATGTGAAGCAGATCCCTTCCCTGATCCTATTCAAGTGTAACCTGGACCAGTGGATGGGAAATCGGAATTTCACCTCTTGTCTGACAGCTATGTCACTAATGGACAGAGGCAGCAGTAAAACTGTGCTCTAACTTACATACACCCCTTACAACAACATTTAAGGCAATACAGTCCGTGGGATGCATTCTGTTTGCATGGCTTGGCTTACAAAGGTCGTTAGCCTCGTATATACCTATGAACCTATACATTGTCAAGGTAGAACAGCATAATAGTAAGATGACCTTTTATATATACTCTGAAAAGCATCTGTCCCTAACTTTTCACTAGCTGAGAAAAAAAACTGTGGTGCCCTTATGAATGTTCTGATTTATACAAACTGACAATCTTGTCTAGAACCTGTTTATTGCAGTATACAGTAAACCTAAAGCCAACACATTTTATCAGTGCATGAAGATATTTGATTCATTAAATCATTCTACATTTGTATGTAAATTATTTCAGTTGTGCTTCAGGAGTTGTATTCACTATGTTTCCAGTTAATTTTAATTTTCCAGACCATAGGTGGAAATTATTTATGTATTTAATTTTAATTTATTAATTTACTTTCTATGTAAGAGAAATTGTCATGTAATATATATGGACAGTTTTAGAGAAGAAAACCAGCATGTTGCCAGGAAGAAACAGGAATACCCAGGTAGATGGGGAAAACTTGCCAACTTTTTATACAGAGAGTAACCAAAGGCCATTTTAGAACCCAGGAGCTATGAGACCAAGATCTTAACAACTGTGACAGTGTACATTGCAAGTGGTAATGGAAAAAAAAGATAAATGCAGTGACCAAGTTTTAGACCAATAGTCTGTCCCAGGGCTATCCTTTGATTTCTGTCTTCTAGCCTTAATTCATTCTCTTCTGCTGTGTCATTGTTATCCTATACCACTCTAAAATGAAAACAGAAACAGAATAACTCGCCCACTAACAAAAGACTGATTCAGTATTAGGTATGAGGTCAGATTTGCCAGGTATTTGTCGGCCTTTGTATTTTAAGCTGCTTTTCCTTTCATACATTATTTACTTAATGAATCTGTGCCTGTCTTGTCAGAATGTTTTCATTTTCCTTTTCCTGAACATTTTCATGCCATTTCAACCTGCTTAATGACATCTGTCCCACTTACTATTCTGCTTTTATAGCAACAATAATCCAGTGGCATAAAGGTATCACATGAAACAGTCCACCTTCACATCTATTTTGTTTCCTTCATACAATGCAGTCTAACCTCACTTGCTGAAATTGTGCTTGCTAATTCAAGTTCCAACACAGTCATTTACTCCTAGCCGTATACTTTCATCCATGTTTATGTGACAACAACATTAATAACTAGCAGATGTTAAAAGCAGGACAAATCCCTAGCAGATGAAGCTTGCCTTGAACTGTGCTACTGCTGCTGAAACAAGGCTTAGTAATGAGGCAGCTATAACTTTAGAGAATCAATAAGTGATGGATGATAGAGATGGAACCCTGGGGAAGGGAAGAATTGAGTGAAGTTTGGAGACTGTGTGTAAAAAATGTGGGGGAAAGCAAGTTACAAGGATTGTAGGAGAATTTACTCAATGGTGGAATAATTTCCTGAGGGAAACTCTGGAGCAACACATTTAGGAAATGGGAATGGTTGCCATTTAGAGTAAAAACACAGTCAGGTATATATCAGGAACACAGCAGAAGACTGTGCAAGTGCAATAACTGCTGACAGACAGAGGTAAAAGGGATGCTGTGGAGAGTCATGCACAGTAATGGAAAATTAGAGAAGGATTAATCTGATAGTCAGCCAGTATCAAGAGTAAGATTGAAAAGCAGGGAATGAAGATGAAAGTTATGGAGTACGACTGCAAAAGACTGGAAATCGAAATTCTGTTGTGGTGCCAAAAGGTGAGAGATGGAGCTAAAGCAAATATGCATATGTTAACCGGGTAGGCCCACTGGATACGTGGTCCTCTTTCATGGGTGACCCCAGAGCAATGTCTGGTTAAGTGACTTGCCCAAGGTTACATAGGCAAATGAAAGCAGAGGGAATCAAACCCTGAAGAGTAGGAACTACAGTTCCTAGGTGGCACCATCCACCAGACATTAACAGTATTCTGAGGAACAGAAGTACTTGTCAGGATAAAAACATGATTAAGAAAAGTCTTCAGAAATTATGAAAACATGAAGACATAAGAGATAAGTACAGGTGAAATGAGTCCAGAAAAAAGGCACAATTTTGTTAACAGAAAAGGGGAGAAGTGACATTTGAAGATATAAAGACCTTTACTGTTGTGATGTCTCCAAATGTCTGACAAGAAAAGTAGAATCCTGCCTGACAGCTTTAATGGTTTCATTAGCAGATATTTGATTTATTCAGCTGAGTGGTGGAGCAGCAAACCAGCAAAGAAATCTAGGCTCCTCTCCCCAAAAAAAAACTCAAGTGGTCAGTGAAGCAAATTCCAATACTGAGAACAAATAGAAGAGATGACAATTGTTTAATGGGAAAAATGCAAAAATAGTTGAGCGTGTGTAAATTAAATGAGAAGAAAGCAGAACAATTGAGAAAAAATGACAGGAAAAGTTGCGCTGTGATTGTGTACAGAATCTCTCCTTATAAGGATGCAGTCCAACAGGAAATTTGTTGATGGTGGGGTTTAACATTCTCGATATGTAAAAATTGACCACCTTGTCTGAAATCATTCCTAACAGTCATTCCTGATTTTCTACAAAGGCATAAATCAGGCTGTTAGTATGTACAACTGCAAATTTGACAATGGAAAGTTTTGATTCTGTTAATTTCAAATAAAGAAACAAGCTAAGATCTGTAATGGGCAGCCATTTGAGAATGAGTTAATAATAAACATTGTAGTTCACCCACAGCATATAAATTTGAGACAGTGAAAACTCCACTATACTAATTTCATCCATCCTTGGCTAGATCTATAACTTCAGATTCAAATGACTGCTTCTCGTAGGCTCCATTATAGACTGGAATCTTTTCTATTACAAAGACTATAGCCATTCTCACTAAGGTTCTTTCATAAGTGATCTCTTTTCCATCTGAAAGGAATAGGAAATGCACAAGAGACAGCATATGGAATTGGCTGCTTGTCAACAATACTACACTTTTGTTATTAGGTGGCATAACGTCCAGTTCAGTTAGTGACAACTCACCTACATTTTACAATTAGAAAAATGAAGTTCTATGTTTATCACACAGGACCTTAATGGTTAGAGACCTTAAAGGACTACTTCAAGCAGAAATCGAAAAATAAATACATTTTACACACACACACACACACACACACACATATATATATATATATATATATATATATATATATATATATATATATATATATATATATATACATATATACACACACACACACACACACACACACACACACACACACACACACACACATATAATTTATATATACACAAATACAGCTGACAGAAGTTGTACACATTCCAAAGCTGTCATCACCCCAATAAGTACTTATTGCTAATTTTATTTTTTCTTCCTGACCCTGAATGCCCTCATGGGGCAGACAATCTGACCTGGTCTTGTTTTGTTGGAATGCTCATAATGCACTATAAGGGAACAGCTAAATGATATTACAATGACCTTCTCTGTTTTGTCAAATCACAGTCCAATTCACTTAGTTTGGAAGTAATGAGTAATACTGCAAAGTCCAAAAATCCTTAGTAAAAGTTTCAGTACACTTTTTGTAGTGACTCTTACATATATGTTTCCTACATATGTGTTGCACTGTCTATGAAATGTTTTTGCAAATGGAAAAAAAAATAATTGAGAAAACTTAGCCTTCTAAAAAGTGATATTGTCTGAGTTTCACATCCTAACCTCATTCCCTGAGTCAGTCAGTGTTATGTTGCAATGCTCAACTAATTAATGATTTTGCTCTTAGCAGTTATCATGTTTATCCACTTTCAGACTTTAAAAGGTTTAAAAGGTTTATGGCCGCAGGAAAGGGAAAATGCAGCTCTATGCAACATCACAGAATCAAAGTTGTGCATTTTGAGCCTGAATAGCTTTATGAACTCATTGGGTATGAAATAATAAAAAAGACCTATAGGACCTTGCAATGTTTGTTTTCCTTTGCAAAATATTTTCAGATGTGATAGGCAGAGTAATGTAACAGCTTGGGAGACAAATACTTAAGGAAAATATTATGTGATTTTATTTAAGAGCACAGTGTGCACTGAGGAAGCTGGCTAGGGCAGAACTGCCACAGAGTGAGAGAAACTGCTATGACATGCTATTTTAATATGTGAATGTATAGAACTCAATCTCTATGAAAGGGAACAAATGCACTCTTGGGTAAAGGAAATGTTGCATTTAGGGCACAGCTCTTCTTTATAGACCTATGTCTTGCAAGGTACTTAGGATCCTGAACTGCTAGTAATGGAACCTTAGATGTAACTTTCCAAAAATTATACAGCATTCAACTGTTTCTGTGATGTTTTCAAGTACAGTCATCAGCAGATAAGGTCCATAGATGCATGAGGTCTAGGGTTCATGTTGCAGATAGTTTATTCTTAAAATAGAGCAATATCATGGCTAAAAGGAATGATACCCAACTTATCTCCACTGTTATTAGTGAGCCAGCTAACCCCAGGTATTACCACTTTACAAATAAGTGCAAAGCCCTGATAAGGAACAGATAAGTCAATCAGTTTTTAAAATCACTAACCGGGTTAGAATAAACAAAAATGAAACAAACACCATACAGATACAGATGCACCAATCCTGCATTACTGACAGCAGAAAAGACAAATCGAACAACAATCTAGTGCTTTTGTTCCTTTATTTGTGATAAATGGAACTTCATCAGAAAGTGTCTATTCAACAATTAAGCGTTCCTTTAAATCTAAAAATATGCACCAAAAACATTCAAAAATACCCTATCACAATGTTCCAAATAAATCATGTGTTTGTGTAATCAAAACACCTTTTTCATATACTTTAAATAATAAATATTGTTGAATATATAAATATATATTAGTTGGCGAAGGTGGATGAGTTTAAATACTTGGGATCAACAATTAAGAGCAATGGCGAGTGTGGAAGAGAGGTGAAGAAGAGAGAACAGGCAAGGTGGAGTGAGTGGAGAAGAGTGTCAGGAGTGATTTGTGACAGATGAGTACCTGTAAGAGTGAAAGGGAAGGTCTACAAGAGGGTAGTGAGACCAGCTATGTTATATGGGTTGGAGACAGTGGCATTGACAAAAAGGCAGGAGTCAGAGCTGGATATGGTAGAGCTAAAGATGTTAAGATTTGCACTGGGTGTGACGAGGGTAGTCAGGATTAGGAATAAGTATATTAGAGGGTCAGCCCAGATTGGACGGTTTGGAGACAAAGCCAGAGAGGCGAGATTGCAATGGTTTGGAAATGTGCTGAGGAGGGATGCTGGGTATATTGGGAAAAAGATGCTAAGGATGAAGCTGCCATGTAACAGGAAAAGCGGAAGGCCTAAGATAAGGTTTATGGATGTGGTGAGAGAGGACATGCAGGTGGTTGGTGTGACAGAGCAAGATGCAGAGGACAGGAAGAAATGGAATCAGATGATCCGCTGTGGCGACCCCTAATGGAAACAGCCAAAAGAAAAAGAAGAAGAATATTTATATATCTACTTACAATATCAAAAACGTTTGGATTATTATTTTATTTTATAATTTAATAATTATAGAAAGCAAGACATTTAAACTATGTTTAAACAAAGCATTATTTTCATCCCTAGTTTTTATAGCTCTAACATGTTCCCTAATTCTATAGATAAGCTGTCTAATAATCTTGCCAACATAATAATGTGGCCAAGAACTACAGACAGCCAGATATACAACATTCATACTAGTACAGGTGTATCTATACTGACTTTTATAACCAGATTCAAATGTGGAAATTCTACACTACTCAGTCCACTTATATACCTGCACTGTTAACATCCCTTACAACAAAAGGTCCCAGCTATACAACTATAATAAATATTCATAGAAATATTTCTTTCTAATAACTTTTTAATATTTTTACTCTTCTTATTAGCAAATTGCAGAAAATCACCAAGGATTTTACACAAATCATCATGCTTTCAGAAAGTTTCATTTCACAGTACTCGAGCAAATGCATTTTACCAAATTTATCAGTGGGTGTAATGATGTGTTAGAAGCAAGGGAGCTGGATTGGCAATTTTTTTCTTAGAGCCGGCCAGCCCCAAGGCTTGAATGAGTCTATTAATATTAAATGTCATCTTAAAACAAAATAAAATAATAATCCAAACTTTTGATACTGTCCGGTTTTAATGAATTGTGATAGGACGCCCAACTGCTGCTTTTTAGAATCTGGGATTATGTCTCAGGCTGTCTCCATGAGTACAGGAACATGTATATAACTAGTTAAGATTTTTATTCCATATTTTTACTAACACAGTTAACTCAGTTCTGTCATTATCTGAGTATGTAGTGAAAAAGAAGGCATGGTTACCTTATTTTCCCTGCTTCTTTTATCTGCAGCTATTACTTAGGTGCATAAGGCATCTGGTCAATGTAAGAATCATGGTTAATCACTGCAGAATGTGCTGTAACTGATAGTTATTAGCATAACAGCAGCAAAGATTGCAAAACTGTTCACAAAGCTGTTCTACTGATTGGGATATTTCCAAGGAAGCTTGCATTGTTTTTCTACACAATGTGGATTGCAAAGTCTTTCAGTTTAACAACCACCTTATCTCTTTCTTAGCCCATTAGGCAAACCTGTGGCAAAAATACTTCACATGCAACTAACTCTGTCATTAGAGTAGTATTTTAGCAGTTTCTACCACAATTTCTTAAAAGGTCATAAAGTCGAGTCTGAACTCCTTAATTTAATTTATTTGATCTTATCTTAACCAGTATGAGTCTTTAACTTGCTTCTGGAACCTGTTGTGGCTCACATACTGTATTCTGCATTTATGGTGAAAATAGAGCTACTTTCTCTGAAGCAAAAGACATGCAAGGAAGGTACATCAGAGGTCAATACTGAGACTGCTTCTGTTGACAGGATTTAAGAGTACCTAGGCACTAATGTGATAAAGCTCACACAATCCAATATCTTAATGAGGCAGCAGTTTTATATACTGCAGTTTTAAATGATCAAGTAAAGTCCTCACTGCAGTCACTAGCATTTATCCAAGAGTCACAGAATGCAGCAGAAGAGAGAGAGAGAGAGAGAGAGGGGATTGGGGGTCTTGACAAATCATGCAGTTTAACAGAAGATACACTTACCAGAGCAGGAGCACCCTGCTGGCACTGGCATTCATCTCAAAGGCTGACTACAGATGGTTCCAAAGTTCTTAACACCTAGTTTTATACCCTAACCCTAATTTGACCTATTGTGAGTATGAATACTAAGCCATAAGATAAACCGACATCAAAGGGCAGAGTTGATGCATGCTAAAAGAATATGCACATGAAACCTGTCCTGTATTAACCAGGACCACCCTTCTACATTTCACTGTTTTGGTGTCTCCAAAAGGGGCAGAAGATTACCCTCACCCCATTAAGTTTCCTGCTCATCTTCCACAGGCGTTGTACCACTGAACATTCTTATCCTGCCTATGCTATAGGGACAGAACAGGACCAGCTTTTATCTGATTAGTCACTGCTCATAAGCACATTGCTCTTATCAGGACTGTAGACAAGTAATCTGCGTCATCATTATGCTTCTAGAAACCTAAGAACCATGAGAAATTATCTAAAAGACTTTTCATGTACCAGGCATCCATCTGGGGAATAAGTGTGTGCTGTTTTTCTAATTAGGATACAAAATACTGTACCTGAAATGAGGACTCTAAAATACCTTTAGCTAGCAGCTGAAATCTAGTTTGAAAAGCTAATTATATAGGTGTAGGTGTCAGCTAAGTCTATAATTTGTGACACAAAGATTCCTATTAACTAGTTTTAACTTTTTGTACACAACCATCCACACTCCCTTTTCCCATTCCTTTATATGGGGTTGGGGTGTCACTTCAACAGTGACAATCATCTCAAGCCAGCCTTGGCTCAAAATGATAATTTTTATAGATGGAGGATTATTACTTTCAATATATTTAGTCAAAGGAATACTTCCTTTCAGTAAATGGATGTAGTATAAATTTGCATGCAAAATAAGTAACACAAACAAGCTTTCCTAATAATGCACAGTGCTTCCTAGAAAGGTTATAAATAAAGCTGTAAACTCTGCATCAGATATCTGATTTATTGCTGTCTATATGGATATGTAAGTGCTAAAACCTGACAGGCTGGTGATGAATATGGATTGTAACCAAGAGAAGTTTGGGTAACTAGAGTAATTAAAACTCCGGGCAATAAAATGTATACTCTTCTGCATAAAGGCAACTCACAAAAAGCCAGTACATAAGCCATTTAAACAAATTGTTGATATTTTACAGGATCACCTGTTCCCAAAGCCAGTAGCCACGGTGGTGCAGCGGTAGCATTGTCGCCTCACAGCAAGAGGTTCTCCCATTCGATTCTCGGCTGGAGTGCCTTCTGTGTGGATTCTGCATGTCCTCCCCACGGTCGAGTGGCGTTCGATAGACATGCGTAAATGGGCATGCCTTTGTTGAAGGTTGGGTGTCGGGCTGGTACCTCGGCACCATAAAAATCTACTGCCAATCATTAGCGGACCAGAGTTCCGCTGTAGTGACCCCTAACTGGGAAAAGCCAAAAGAAGAACAACAACCTGCTCCCAAAGCCACTTGTGATAGCTGAAAGGTTTAAGATTCCATAAATTGAATAAGATAAAATGTGGGAGCATATCTAAATAATATGAACTACGGCAACTCTTCCAACATTATCGATTTGCAGAAGGACTCTCATGCACTGGGAATAAGCTCATATATATTTATTATTATGAAAGTGCACAAAACACACCACTGTCAGGTGAAGACTTTAAAGTGAGCACTGAGCATAGCGATTTGACAGATGCTGCTGCTAAGAACATATGTGAATTGCAACAGAAAACTAAAATGTTAGATAAAGCAAGCATCACTGAGGGAAGATAAAGCACAACAATGTTATTATTGTGGTAAAGCATCATATAATCCAAATGAATGTTGATTAAAAGAGAGAGACACTGTAGCAAGTGTCATAGACAAGGACGTGTAGAGAGAATAAGCAAAGTTGATAAAAGACATTATAGTGAGAAACAGAAGGTACAGAGAGAAAAGTACCTTAAACGACAAATGTATATATTGGGATTCCCAGGCAGATTCTCATTCTGAAAAAGATGCTTGGTTATGCCCAGAACTACACAGTATTTTAAAGTTAGATCACAAAATCATATAGATTACACAAGAAGTAGTTGGAATCATATTAAAAATAGAAGCATCTGCATTTCCTGTTACAATAGTAAGGAGAGATCAGAGGCAAAAATCAAAGTGTGAGGGCTCCTCTCTGATATATTGTGTCTGAACAGAGGAGCCAGGCAGGGGTGTCCTCTTTCCCCTTTGTTATTTGTGTTATATTTGGAACCATAAGGGATTCCGAAATTCAAGGATATAATCAGTATGGTGTTCAAGAAAAGTTGGCAAATTATATTATTTTGCACCTGATGGACCCAGAAAAGGACATGTTGATGTTGTGGAATATTCTGAAACAGTTCCATTTTTGGGTGGTGGATATAAATTTAATGAAGATAAAACAAAGGCTAATGCTATAAGCTACGCGCCCACACTTGAATTGGTTCAGCAATACTCATATTTTTGGGGACATGATAAAATGAAGTATTTATGAGTACGGTTTAAAAAAGATTCAGTTATGATGGTAAAGGATATGTGGGAAGAGACTAAACAAAAGGTAATGCAAAAACAGAGAAACTGTAGCTCTTGTCTATGGATTTGGGTAGCAAGATAAAAGCAGTAAAATGTATTTAATCCCCTTAATTCAATATACAGGTCAAGCATATTTTTTTATCAACCACAGAAGTTGTGGATAGTAATTAATAAAAAGTTAAATGATTTTATTTGGCTGAAGAACAGTGCAAGAGTCCATTTGGAGTGGCAGATCCTCCCAATAAAATAAGAAAGTTTCAGATGACCTGATTTGAAGGGATACTTAGAGCTACACAGTTAAGGCTCCCATACATAACACAAGCAGAAAGCTACAATGCAAACTGGAAAGGGATTATGAAGAGCAGGGGAATAATTCAGGAAATAAGGAAAAAATGAGATTTTGGACAGAGATCCTTAAGGAGAATAACAGTCATACAGAATATTATATTCATAAAGTAGCAGAAAGTATACTAAGGACTAAGGCAACACAACAACTGGAGAGGCTGCAAAAGTACCTCACAAAGGGAATCCTAGGTCTTAAACACTTGTCCTATATGGACATACTCAAAAAACTCCAGCTATTCTCTGTCTCATATCCCCTACTTAGAGGTGATCTCTGCTTGACTTACAAAGCCATGTCTGACCCAGCTCTGTTAGAAATGCTACATCTAAAGAAATCCCAATCCCTCCACACTACATTCTCCAGAGACCTCAACCTCGTTACCACAATCAACAGAACAAGCTGGAGGGACAGGTTCATAACCCAGAGACGGTCCATGCTATGGAGCAGACTTCCCATACATGTCAAGCGATTTTCCATACATGTCAAGCAAAGTGCCTCACTGGCCTCCTTCAAGGGAAATCTCAATGAGTGGATGGGAAATAGAAAATTCACCCCAGGGATCACTCCAGTGCCTCTACTTGACAGAGGCACTGGGAACTAAGGTTGGGTGGCACGATGCCAGGGTAATCCTATGGGCTAGGCTTGTAAAGGCTCCAGGGTCATTAGCTTAGTACACACCTATGAACCTATGAACACAGGAATGGGGAAAGGAGATTCTACCAATAGAGATGACTGTAATTAGGGGTACAGAGAATACACAAGAGGGAACAGGAATTTACTGGAGGAAGATGGCAAAGGAACCAATGTATTGAGAACAAAATGGGAATAGGCCAAGAAGACATTTGGACTGCAGATTAGTGACTACCTTTCCTATCAGGGATTGATATCAGAGTATAAATATACAGAAAGGGATAGAGGAATCGTAAATGAAAGACTTCTGTTTTTAGTTGAATCTAGAACAGAAACTGCCATTAAAAAGGGATAATTAGGAATAATATGCATGGTTCTCAAATACGCAACTAAATCTAGAAGATTTAGAATTTTTGCCTAGAAGTGTTTGGATAGATAATGTTATACCTCAAACAGACTCCAAAGAATTTTTCCTCAGGTAAAAGGCAAATGTAGGAGGTGTGATATGAAAGAAAGGTAACTGGGGACATATGTTTTGGCAGTGTAATGACTTGGCAAACTTTATAAAAATCCGTATATGGTACTCTGTCAGGAATACTAGCCAAGCAAATGAGTGTATCTAAGCAATTTTTTTTGAGCTGGGGTGCAGGTTCTAAATTGTTTAGCTATAGTAAGGCTGCAATTAGTTTAATTCTGGTTGCTGCCAAAAAAAGCAATTACTAGAAAATAGAAATCAAAATCTAAACCAGCCATACATGGAGTAGGGAATATTGTAATAGAGATAAAAGAACATAAAGCGGGATGTTTAGAAAAGGGCAGGAGTAAACTACAAGGAAAATATGGAATTTGTGGAACAACACACACAGAATAATGTTTTGAAGGGTTTTGAAGGAGGAATGAGATTTAAGAGGTCAGAAATTGAATAATTTATGAATATTGCTTAGATTGTGGTTCACGTCTATTGTTATATATCAGATATTGTTTGTAAATGTGAACTTGTAATATGGTTTGATTATTTTTATATAAATAAAAGTTTATTTGTGTCACAAGAGATAATTCAATAAAGGTGTTTAATAAATGGAGCTAGAATGACAGTCTACATTACCCGCAGCTGCGGTTGTTTAATATGACAAATTGTTTCCAGTGTTGCCATTACAAAAAGACTTAAGTGCTGCTCAAAACCTTTGCAACAGGAAACGTTTCTCTTAAAGGCAATATAACAGTGTTGCTGTAGCTTATAAATGGCACAACACATCAGATGGATCTTGCTAGACAAAGGAGGTGTAGAACTAGTCAGATGAGAAACTCAGATGAGAGTAGCTGATAAACATTCAGGTTGCCTGGGATACAGTCAAAACATTGAATACAGCAGCAAGTGGTAGTAGCACCACAAAGCAAAGGCTTCCACAAATAAGTTTTCAAGAAAGGAGTATGCACCCTCAAGGGTATAAAAGCCTGGGTTAAATAGATAAAATGTTATAGTAGAATTGTATAAAGCCTGCCGAGGTAGACATGAAGTTGAAACATTTGGAGGAGTCAGAAATTGTGTGAATGGGTATGGCCATTGCTCTTGGTCATAAAGAAAGGGAAAGTTGGAAATGGATGTGTCTGTGGCAAATTCAAGGCAAACAGCCCTGTACTCTGCACTATCCAGTATTCACTTCCTTACTCTGATGACATGTCTGCTTTCTTAGCAGGAAAGAAAACCTATGCAAAGATTGATTTATCTCATTTCTGCTAACAAATGCAAATTCTGACATTCAGCACTCACATTTTTTTCCATTACAATCATATTTTTTCTGTAATATTTTCCCCCCGTATCTGCTGACAATTGGCCCCACCATTTGTTTTAAATTAATTAATTCCCCATATTAACTACCTTAGCTTGTGGATAAAAACTAATCAAATGGAATATCATACAGGAAACCGTGGAGGTCATTTCTACTCCTGCCAGGATCCTGGCAAGGAGGGCACTTATACTGAGTTCCTAAGCCCACCTCTGGCAGCTGACATGAGCACCTGTGTTACTGTAAGGTACCCATACCTCTTACGCATGCGTGTGCTTCACCTACACATGACATCTACCACACTGATCTCACTGTCCTGCAACCTTCTCCATTTCCTAAGCCACTATTAATCTGGGGTCATCTGTACCATACTCGGTTCTTTATCCCTCAGTGCACAGTGCCACAGAGATGGGCATTACAATTATCTTGTTTTTGCCATAGTATCTACTCAAGCAATTTAACAAAGAGTTATGAATCAGGTTTTACAAGTTAGCCCCATTGGCACAGTGCTATCTTCTGAGTACAGCTTGAGAATAAAGAGGACAAACTCTGCGTTTTTCAGAGCTGAGGTCTCATGTTGTTAGCATATCATCAATAAAGATGGTTAATAAAAGTCATGGAAAAGGATGGAGCATTGTAACAAGCACCATTACTACAAAATGTGTCAAAATTAAGGTTATAGAATCATATCTTAGTATTGCAAATTCCTGCAACAAACCTCAGTCCAGTTTTGCAACAGTAGTATACCTACCGAAACGTCTGCTGCAAACAGGATTTAGCTGAGATTGGACTAGCAGTTGTGAGAAAGTCTTTTGGGAGACTAAAAGACTGACAACACTTGACAAAGTCCTCATCCAGTATGACCCTTCTTTCCCAATCAGATCAGCAGGTGATGCTTCTCTGTATGGCAGTGACACTGTGCTGTCATACATGTGGCAGGATAGAATGCAATACCCCGTTATTTTTAGTTCTAGATTGCTGTCTGAAGCTGAACACAATTTACCCAAACTGCCCAGGAAGCACTTAGTCTTGTCTAAGGCATAAGGAAAATTTTCTTCTTGTATTAACAAAAATTTCCATTAGTGACTGACCATCGACCCTTAGTTTCTATATTGTACTCAAGAAAATAAGTTCAAGTGATGGCTGAGGTCCCCAGCTACAAGGTTGGGGCATCTTTTTAGCAGGTCATACATATGGCATTATATTTGAGGGAACTAAACTTGCTAGTTCCCCTAATGATGGTAGCTGAAACAGAATCTGATTATAAGTATCCTGTAGAGTGTTTCTCTTGACACAAATAGAACCATTATTGTCAGAAATGTACAAATACGACATAAAGCAAGAGATTACACTATGGTGTCAAAGGCTTGTAAGTAGCAAAACAGGACAAGTTGTCTATTTGCCAAAGGACTTTGATGTGCAGTTCTCATGTGGTCATTAATGCAAAACTACATTTCAGTGTACCTGACAGCCAGCATGAGGGGCAAATAAGGACAGTTAAGATAAAAAGTATTATTAATGGTTGTGTTTGATGGCAAAAAAATTGATAAACAAATTAAATATGTAGCAAAAAGTTGCCTAGGATACCAGAGGACTTGGAATTTGTCACATCCTATGAAGGTCAGCTCTTATGGAGGGGTGGAGCTCTTCTACGGAGGACAATGATGCAAAGAAGCAGCACTCCTTTCGGAAACCATTTGACCAGTTGGTGCTAGGCAACAGTACTTTGTTTAACAAAGTCATGATGCACATAAAATACATGGTACATATCTTTTCCATGGTGTGCACAAGGCCCAGACCATACAGGTGTTTTCAATGTATCAGAATCTTCTGCTGACTGGCTTACTATGGCATTAAGGAATACCATTTCACACAATTTTTTGACTGCTTTCACTTAGATCCAGAGACCTTCTGAGTAGAAAGCTTCCTAGCAGCCTCAGTCACTCATATACCCCTGCTGGCAATTCAGTCAGAATGGTAAGGTCTACATTATGAACCAAACCATGAAGAAGAGACAGACCACCCCCCCAAACACACACCATGGAGAGCATCCTTGGCTACAAGTGGGATGGTTTTCTGTATTCCTAGTGGCCTTTGAGTCTATAACAATGCACTTCATGGCTACCAAAGTGGTGACGAGAATGAATTTAAGTCTTTTTTCTTGAACTTTGTTGTGAAGTGCAGAATTAAATGGAAGTGTAAGAATTCATACAGAAAGTTTGTATGGCATGGGAGAGAAAATTCATCCACACCTGCTTCTTCCTTGCTCTGTTAGGCAGAGTAGAAGGACTAAAGCCAATCCTGAGTGGTAAAAAGTGGTAAAGAAGTTGATGTCTGTAATTTTGCATTTTCAGAAGACCCTGACCAAGCACACAATCGGAATGCAGGCTTTATGAAAGGAGTATAATCCCATTTAAGAGTTTCTACCATTGCCTGACTAGATGAGATAGGATTCAGAAGCAACTCTTTCTCCAAGCCTTCAGGGCCAGGAGTACTGCTTTAAGCTCCATCTGACTGATATGGCCTTAAAATCAGCTGTTCCTCTAAGCTTTTCATAGCCAAGAGCAATGCTTAATGTGGAGCCCTCTCTATATGTGGAATCATATTCCCTGCACTGTCTGGGAGTCTATATGGGCTCCTCATCCTGCAAGAAAAGCATTAATCATCAAGATCTACTGCAGGTTTGGTTGATATTGTTCAGTCAGTAAAGGACCATTAACTCGGGCTTCACTCCAACAGTGTGTCCATGCTTGGTTGCTCTAAAGCAATTAATGCCTCACAGCCATTATTCTGCATCCTCAGATGTGTACAAGGCAGCATGTAAATTGTAGGTACAATCTAGCCCAGAAAGAACATAAAGTCTGATTTGTAACTCTGATGTGTTGTCACCAAGGTAGCTAAAACTATAGCTTCTTGAACCTTCCCCAAGGGCTAGAATAATTGCTGTTAGGCAAGATTCAACTATACCCTGATGACGTATTTCATTTGAGGTAGGATTAAATAGGTTTTCTTGCAAGTTATGATGAATTCAGAAGACTACATGCACAATATCATATAAAGGAAAACTTGCTCTAAGGAGTTCCCAAACAGAGCAACCAAGAACCATGTAGATAGGGGAGTATCAAAATACTCTTTTTCCAGCAAGACTTCAATCACCATGTCCAATGCCTTGACGAAGATGCTGTTTAATGAAGAAAGTTCATATGGCAATACTTCATAATAGAAGTGATACCCATTCAGAGTGAAACAGAAGATTCTAACATGCAGAAACCTAATCTCGTGCTACAAACAGGAGTCCATTATGTCCAGCAATACCACCATGGCATGCTGCAGGAACAATAGCATAATTCCCACTCAGAGTGAAGATCGTGATCCAGATTTACCAAAAGTCTGCTAGTGGAAGTCACATTGGGACAAAAATGACCCAGTCCCTTTGAGACCAGAAAGAGCTGGGATTAAAATTCCTCTTACTACTTCAATGTTGTGACAACTTCTATAGTGCCTTTCAGCAGTCAGGTTGGATCCTGTGCTAGAATAAACAGATTTGTTAGTATCACCCTTTATGGGAGAGAGAGAGCGAGAGAGAGAGAGAGAGAGCCTATGGGCTACAGGATATGGCTGAAGGTGAAAAACATCTGAAACCTAACAATGCTTTGTAATGATTCACCAAGCTTGGGTGAAATCAGAGAACTGCTCACAATGGGCAGTCAAAAAAAGTAGTCAGGACTGAAAAAAGATCAAGGGGAAGTCATTATTCTTGATGATTTTACTGGTACTTGAGGAAGCAAAATCATGTGACTCAAGCAAATTCCACATAGAGAAAGGAGTAGAAGCATAAGGGGGTAGATCATTAAAGGATCTCCACTGAGTAGAGGGTCTGCTTCTTATTAAGGAGGTCAGTTTCCAGGTCCTGAGCAGATTGCTTGAAAAAAACATTGCCTCCACACACCAAATGTAGGGATTCATGGTCTCGTTCCTGAGCGTCTCCTTGAGGGAGGAATGTATCAACTATTCTGTAAAACAACGCACCCCTGAGCCTGTGCACCGAGACAAAATTTCAATTCAATCTACACAGCAATGGAGCACACTGTAACATATTATAGAAGCTATGAAGATGATCTCACAGAAATTCTTTTTGTACTTAGACTCAAGGAATTCATTAAGCTTATCCAGAAACCTCTTTGTAAGATGGACCTGGAAATGGAACATTTGAGACAGGTCTAATTAGTTCAGGGACCAAAGCCCTAACATCCCCATAACATTAAGGAAGAAGTAAGTCAAGTGTTGCTCATAAAATAACTGCGATGCCATTATGTAATCCCATTATTGAATAAGGTTGATATAGTCACACTATATAAGGGTGGTGATAGATAAAATCCAGTATAGTACAGGCGTAATAGTTTAACCTGTCTAGTGGCAAAATGATTGAAATGATTACTGTTAGAACTTATTCTAACTTGAATTGATTTATTTTGTACCTTTATAAACATGTGTTTTCATCTAAAAGAATTTGTTTTGCTAACTGGTTGGGTTTCATGATTATATCAGCAAGGCCACTGGTGGTGATATAACTACTTCTGTGGTCTACACAGGTCTTGCAAAAGCCTTTGATGCCATTGCTTATCAATTATAAATAAACAGATTTAACATCCTGAATATCAATCCATATGTTGCAAATTGTTTCTTTAACTGACTATCTGATAGAAGACTACAAGTAACTTTTAAGGGGTTTCTTCCACAGGGAAGGTGGTCTTTAACAGAGTCATATAGTGCATGTCATGCTTTATTTAATATACTTTTCTCAGAACTAAAAATAAATCATTAATGAATACTCACATATACAGATAACTGGTAGAGAGGTTAACTTTGCCATCTCACAGTACATAGGTTGCCTGTTTGGTTCTTCACCATTGTGTGTGTGTGTGTGTGTGTGTGTGTGTGTGTGTGTGTGTGTGTGTGTGTGTGTGTGTGTGTGTGTGTGTGAGAGAGAGCATCCTACAATAGGTTGGTACACAATTCAGAATTAATTTCTATGCTTTGAGTGGTGGAATAGGCACTGTCTCAACCACAGTCATATTTTAGATTAATTCGGTTATCAGAGAATGCGTGAATGATTTAAATGAATGAATGTAGATGTAGGAGCCATTGTAGTAAATCAGAAATAAAATCAAACTTCAATGTGTCCTGCTAACAGGTTTTATAAACTGACAGCTTAAAAAATAAGAATCAAGGTCAGCTATTGCCTATTTTCTTCCACTGAAGTCTGTAAGAAACTTACAACTGAGATAACATATGTAGATTCATCTGTACAAACAGGTGAGATCCCATCTTCATCTATAATTGTTATATTAAATTGTAAATAAGGACTACAGAATTAGTCAGTCAACATTAAAGACTGAAATATCTAGAAGTCAAGGTTTCTTCTCTTTTATAAAGAATTGGTAGAGTCTTTCTAGAATATAATAATGCCACTTTTTGGTATTCCATGCCAAATCTTTGGTTATACAGATTGAAGTTGTATAAAGTATTTCACTCAGAATTTAGGATGCTCTGAATGAGAATTTTGATGACAGCCTAAGGAGTTTACCTAGGTAAGTTATGTAAACTATACCAAGCCATAAAAATCCATATAAACTTACAGTTTTAGCACAGAGAGCACTATTACCCACCTAAGCAGAATAAGAAATTAATGACATTTTATGACACTGTCTATTTAATATAGTCAGAAGAGGAAGATCTTTCCCAATTAATTGGTTAAACTTTGGAATCAATTATCACTTGTAAGAACCTCCAACAATTTGTTTTATAGAAGCAAGAAAATAACACAAAAACATGCTAGCCTGGCTAGTATCACAGCGTTTAATCAACAAGTTTAAAACTTCTGTTCCATCAATGGAAGGAACTTCTTCAGATTTGAATGTTACATCATATCCTGTGCTTTAAAACCATTTCCTGTGACATAAGACAGACAGAACAATGAGTACACTAACAGGAGAAGACAACAAGGCAGATGTCATTCGTGATGAACCCCTTACTGAATTCAGGTATTGTAAGAAACTTTTATGAGTTCAACATTTTCAACTGTTGTCACCTCAAGATACCAGAACTTTATGGTGACTTATTTTTTGAAAGTGTTTGAAAGTGTTCACCTTTGTCCATACTGTAACATGGATTTGGTGAATTTACTTGTTTAATTAAAAATGTATTCTAGAAAATGTAATTTTAATCTGAATGAATCCAGTAGGCAGACTGATCAGTTGAGATGAAAAAGTGTCTTTAATCCCCTTTGGTCCCTCCTATACCTCTTTTTGACAGGAAGCATGAGATTAGGGCAGTAGTTACTTACATTAGACCTTAATATTACAACCTAAGCAAGGAGAAAAAGAAACTGTTAGATGTCTTACAACACAATAAATCCATCAGAGCATAGGCGCTGGAAGCTGTTGAAGACTGGGGGGGGGGGGATGAGAGGGGTTAGTGATCTAAAAAGGGCAATTTTTTTAAACTATTTACTACCACAACATAGGTTTACTTTAAGGACATTTTAAGCTTAGCCAATTCCCTTTTGGTGCTTGAATTAAACATGTCCTAATTGGTTTTGCCTATCCCATGGCAGATAATTGTATATTAACCCTTGTGAGAATAA
Source organism: Protopterus annectens (assembly GCF_019279795.1). Taxonomy (NCBI): domain Eukaryota; kingdom Metazoa; phylum Chordata; order Ceratodontiformes; family Protopteridae; genus Protopterus; species Protopterus annectens. The sequence goes on along the minus strand of NC_056729.1, from coordinate 274,120,198 downwards.
CTGTGATCATGCCATAGATAATTTGAGAGGACCCAAGTAAGGGATGCAACATTTAGGAAATGCCTCTATCCATTAGTGGCAAAGACGTGCAATCCTGGAGTACATTTTCCATTACCCATCCTTAGATCCAAGTTGCATTTGAATATGGACAGGGATGAGCTTTATTTTGCTTGAATGGATACTGTCTTTTAGAACAGTTGTAACCTCTGATATATGATTGTATATATATATATATATATATATATATATATATATATATATATATTCATCTCTCCACAACATTCAGTTTAGATGACTGGACTGAGTATTTCTGATGCCATTTCACTTGTTGATGTTCAGTAGGTCAATCTGTATTAGGTCAGAGGATACCTTGTATGAACAGAAAATAGAAGAGAAGGAAAAGCGGGCTAAAAGAGTTGGTGAAGAAAAGCATTTGCTTTGTAGTGAGTTGAATAGATAAGATACCTTTTAAAGAAGCCTATACAGGTTCTTAAGACTGAAGATTTGTGATTAAGGAAGGGGTAGCTTAATGAAAAGTTTCACATACCTTAACAATTAAATAAAGAACAAGAAGAGAATGATATCAAGGGAAAAATTGTGCCAAAAAACAAAGGGTCACAATTTTTAAGCAAGAATAAGACCTCTTAGAGCTCCATAAGGATATTTTATGACTAATCAAATTGTGATGGACACATACAACAACCTATTTGGCTATAGTCCATATTCAAAGTAAAAAAAAACTGGGGAGTAAAGGCATCAGAAAAGGTTACAGCTGCAGAGATAGAAGACTGATAAATGGTACACCTAGGAATTCAGTAAAGAAGGGCCCCAACATTTCTATCATTAAGTTTGATCCAGCACACTGTTTGTAACCCAAATGAAGCTTCATTTGCAAAGCCAATTCAATGATTAGTAAATAAGAATTGAAAAGCAGAATTCTGCTAAAGTCATTTAGTAAGTGCTAAAGACAGAAGGCCCAACCAGAAATTCTGAGGTGTCCTACTGGGAGTACAGAAGCTCATAAATAGTGAGAAGAGCATTAGATGTTTCCAGAATGGAGCAGAAGACTGGAATCAGAACTACCAGTCAAACTTCAGACAAGGAAATGGCAGAGTCTGCTTGCCAAAGTGTCTTTATTTGGTATCACTCGTCCTGTCTCTATATACCCACTTTAATTGAAGAATAAATGCTCAGATAAAGTACAGAATTTGTAATGGTAATTACTTGGCACACTAACAGCTAGAGAGTTCAAAGCAATTTAAACGAACTAGTCTTATGTGAAATGGACTTTTGCTCAAGGAATAAATGCGTCTGCTCTTGCAGTAGCCGCATTCTGTTTGCTCCATGTTTAATGTGGCACTCATGCGAATGTGCATCAGCCTTCTCTATTTTCTTCTTACCTCTCCCTATGATAGAGACAAAGCAAACTGTAATCTTTGTCCTGAGTGCACATGCTGCTAGTAGGTGGTTACATGTACCAGCACTGACCCAAGCTGTGTTCTTTCTAAGCATGATGTTACCGTCCCTGCTAACACAAACTTATTCTCATGTATTTCTGTCACACCTAATGTTGAGCCCCAATTCCCAGCAGCAAATAAGAATGTTAGGCATCACGCCAGGCCTGCTATTCAGTTGTACGAGGTCAACATAAATAAAAACATTTAATGTTCTAGCAATTTGCCATTGTCCTCTGTGAATATTATGTCCCTCTGCACTCTATGCAGCCTAGCACTGCTGTGAACTTTCCGAGTTGTTTGTCAGTTTAAATTAGCATAAAGCAGTGTAGCAAAACCACTTCAACACTTTTGCACACATATATACTCATTATTGTAGGGGGAAAAATATCTTCTCTTTGCTTCCTCCTTAATGTATAAATTCACACATGGCATGGCTAAGTAGATTCTATATCTACTGAAAGAAATGCTATGTAACATATACATTAATACAGCTGACACAGGAGGAATAATATAAACTCCACAAACTTCCTCTATTTATGATGATACCTGGTGCGGTTTTCTATGCAATCAACAGCAGTTCCAAAAATAGGTTTGTATACCCTAACACAACCTAGCACTGTTGTGCATAAAGAAGGCACATCACCTAATTTGAATTTGTGTTGAAATTAGGCAGACGATTACCAATGGTAGCAACGGCAGTTTGTAAGATAAGGTTCTTCCTCACAGAGATCATTGTTTTCGGGTTAAAAAGTTAGCGTTAGAGAGTTAAAGGCACTGGAGTGTGTACAGTGCTTTTTGAGAGGTGTTCGCCAGGAAGGCTTCTAAAAACTTGATAAATTGGGTAAAAGTATAAAAGAGATTACAAATTGGGACATAAGAGTGAAAAGGTGAGCTAAAGGGTAGAACTGGGATAGACAAAAGAATAAAAGAGATTACAAAGTGTGACATAAGTGTGAAAAGGTGAGCTAAAGAGTAGAACTGGTAGGCGTGTGTAATAATTTAAGTAAGCATAGTAGATAAGGCCATGATAGAAAGGGTTGGGGTCTTGTTGAAAAAAAAAAATTGAGTCTGTGCGTGGGCAGAAAGCGGCTTATGAAGTGGTGGTGTGTGGGGGATGGGAACGGGAAACAAAGAAAATACAATGATAGCAAGAACAAACGTGAACGAACTGACAAGATGGGGGCTGAGTGACAGTTACCGAGTGTGGGAGAACCAAGGTGTAATGTGGGTGTCTATAATGAAGGGTAAGAACTTAAAATTTACAAACTTAAGAAGTCACCACTGAGCCAAGAAACATGGTCTACAGTAAATATTAACTAATAGTCTTAGGAGCAGTACCAAAACTGCTCCTTGGCTTACAAAGGAAACTAAGCAAAATATTTGACTAAGAAACATATTTTGGGCCAAATGGCATACCTCTAAAACCCCATCAGACCATCGAAAATTTAAACAGCTTAGAAACTCAACTAAAGAATCAATACTACTGGACAAAAAAACTTCTTCTTTTAACTTCAACATTCCAATCAACAAAGTCCACAAAAATTCTGGTCAGGAATCAATAGACTATTACATCCAGGCAACTCTAAAACACTAACCCCATCTGGAATCACTAGCAATACTCCCAAACAAATTGCTGATTCCTTCAATACCTTCTTCACTGAAGCTATCCAGTCACTTGCTAACTCTCTACCTCCTGTATCCTCGAATCTTTCTTCATCCTTAAATAACTTACCACCCACTTTCCAACTCCAACCTGTGCGTACATCCCTTATCTGTACTCTCCTTCAAAAACTTAAACCCTCTACCCCCTCTGCTGACCTTGTACCTGCTAAGTATCTTCAAATAGCAGCTAAATTTATTGCTTACCCTATCTCTATCCTAATTAATAGAACCATCACTGAAGGCACCATTCCATCCATCTGGAAAGTCTCACATATAATTCCCTTACACAAAGGTGGAAACTCAACAGAACTTTCTAACTACCGTCCAATTGCCCTACTCTCTCCCATAGCTAAAATCATGGAAAAATGCATCCATCGCCAACTGCTAGAACACCTCCTCCAAAATAACCTTTTAGCTAGCTCTCAACATGGCTTCTGACCTTTCCATAGCACCACTACAGCCCTCCTATCATTTTCTGACTACATTAATAAAAGCCGTAAGAATAACACCCTGTCCTCTGCTATCTTTATGGATCTTTCAAAAGCATTTGATATGGTTAACCACCACCTACCACTGAATATACTTAAGTCACTTTCACTCGATAGTCAAGCTCTACAGTGGTTCAAGTCCTACTTAGATAACAGGCAACAGGCAGTACTCTGGGACAACACTCTATCTTCACACCTTCCTTTCTCCCTTGGTGTACCCCAAGGTTCTATTCTGGGCCCTCTTCTATTCTCTATCTTCATAAACGATCTATCTACTAGTATCCCACATGCTGTATCCATTCAATACGCAGATGACTCCACTTTAATCTCCTCAGCTACTGAACTGTCTGAACTGCAGCCCCTCACCCAAAATGTCTTTGAGCTTGTTGAGGACTGTTTTTTACAGTGTTGCCTCCTCCTTAACCCCAAAAAGACTAAACTACTGCTGTTTACTCCTATACTCAAGTCCACCCCACTTCACTTCACTATTAGATCTAAAAATAGTACAGTTATATCCCCTGGCACTGCCACTAAACTCTTAGGAGTGACAATTGAGCACAACCTTAACTATGATACTCATATTAACACCACAATAAAATCAGTTAACTGAAAACTAGGCTCCCTCTATAGAATTAAACCTTTCCTTACTCCCATAGCTAGAACTTCTATTGCCCACACATACCTCATCTCAACACTCTTTTATGCCTCCCCTATATACACAAATCTATCAAAAAGTAACCTCAACAAGCTGGCAATCTCCTACAATAATATTGCCAGATTTGCTACCGGCTCCCCTATCAGATCCCATCACTGCCTAAATCTGAAACAACTGTGTTGGCTGGAACTGCAGAACCAAATTCTACTTCACCAACTAACTATTACCCATAAAACCCTTTATCATCCAAGTAACACATCAATTCTCACAAGTCTAATCTGCCCATATAAAAATCTTACAAACCTACACTCTGCAAACAAACTACTCGTCACTACTCAAAAATCTAACAATAAAGCAGGAGAATCCATTTTCGCTAACACTGTAGACAAAAGCTGGAACCTACTTCCTGGTGAACTTACATCTTTTTCTTCAACATCACTATTTAAAAAGAAACTTAAATCATACCTTACAACCCACTGGCTATGTCCCTGTACTATCCCCAACTAGAGTATCACTCACTGTCAGTCTTGCCAAACATCATTTTTCATCTCTCTTTCTTCAACTTTAAAGCCATAACCTTCCAAGCTTACTTATTGCACCTATGAACAGCAGAATTGGCCATCTTACCGTCTTATCATCTAGTTACTATCCATCAACTAATTCTTCCAATCCCTTTTTATTTTTTTAAGTAGTTTGTTCTCTTGTTCCTGCTCATTACTTTGCTTTAGGTGTCTACCACATACTTCTAAATCCTTTTTCTTTCTTCTCATAGTGGGGGGGGGGGGGGGTTTGCTACCATGGAACACCTGTTATTGTCTAACAAGCTTTCTGTAATTAATGTTTATGTAATGTTTTCGTGTATGTCTTCTATGTGGAGCTTTTCTCCCCGGGCCTCTACTGAAAACGGACATATATCCAGCTAGACTAGCCCAGTCAACAAATGTAAAATAAAATAAATAAATAAATAAAGCTGGAACATAAGTAACAATAAAACGGTGGGCTAGTAAATGTCTTCAAAAAATCCACTTCTAAAAGTGAACTAAGGTCTAAATATCTACAATCTAATTGAGAGAACAAAAGGGCTCATCAGAGAGTAGTGTGAGCGGGGTTGGTCAGGTGCAAGTTTAACAATAAATATAAGTAAGCACGTGAGTAGGCAGCAAGTTAAAGTTGTGCACGGGTGATGGGAATGGGCACCATAAAATTGGAAAAAGAGGTGCCGAGGGTAGGGAACTGAGTATGGGAGAAATGAGGTGTGATAAGATGAGTTGCTGATCGCTGTAGTACTTAGGAAAGAAGACCGCATTGTAGGTGTCTGTGAGGAGTGGCGCTATAGTTAGAAAGTTACAATAGCTGCGTTAAAATGTTAGAAATAATTTCATACACATACACACATATGCACTGACACACGGGAGCAGCACCAAAGAAAATGCAACTCTCCTGTATCATCAAGATAAATGTGTGATAAGAAAGCAAAGCAAAACTCTCCTTACTGTAAGGAAGCATGATTCACTCTGAACAGCATAACTCTCCTTACAGCTTGTTAAACTTCCGTGCGCTTAATCTACATTAGTGTGCGATGAACGCATGGATCCTTCTTAAAGAAAAACTCCACCATGGAGTTTTTTCTGGTAATTGCTTCATTTCCCCAAGAGACATGTCTTGCAGCCATAAAAGTGTGAAGGGGGGGGCACTCCATCCCCCTCGCTCTACAGTTCCGGAACTCATGCATCAGAGTAATGAAGCCTGACGAAGGTAGGTGGAGGGGGTTGTGCTGATGGATTATTTCAACTTCCCAAGAAAAATAGTGGGATGTCAATGAGACCAGTTTTTATAACTCAATTTCTAAAAGTGAAATTAATATACCTTATGAAAGGCTTGATAAGTGGTTGAAAGATTTATATTTGACCAACATGTTACCTGTGACTAAATGTGAATATTTAAAAGTGAAACAACGTATAATCTCTCATATATTTGCTATCCCCAAGTTGGACCCCCCAACCCCTCACTGCATCTGATAGTTAGCTCTGTGGGCTCGAAAACTGGTGCAACTAGTAGACAGAAGGCTGAAAGAAATTTCTATAATACATCACAAGTGCTTAAGAACTCCTGGCTGCTGTCTAACTTAACTTCAGAATATCTCCCTAAATACTTCATTCATAAATCATCAGGGTCTACTTATCAGTTTCTCCTTAAATGTTTAGCAATGCCCTGCATACCTCTCAACTTCTTAGTGTAATAAATATGGACAAACTATAAAATAAGGGGGGGGGGGGCATAGGCCCAAAAATAGGGACACATTTTAAATATTGCTCAATGAATTTAGTATGTTGTTAGAATAGCTTGGTTCGTGATAGCATTCATTTTTGAGGGATATGAAGTCTGAAACTCAGGTGTATGTCATTATTTAGTGACTTCAGTACTTAGTGATTTGCCAGGAACTCACACATTTTATGGCAAACAGACAAAAAATACAAGGCAAAAATCTGGACATTCTGTGAAAATCTGGATAGTTGAGAGGTATAGTGTCCTGTATAGATGCAGACACTTTCAGGTGACATTTTTTCCTGTAAAACCACCCTTGAAATTTCACCAGTACCTAGTTACACACAGGGCAACTAGTTTGCAGTGACAAGCACTGCTCCCACAGCAGCAAACCAGATACTCCTGATATTACTTTATAGTCTTACTCCAACCATCTAATCAATAAAAAGGGCTTGTTGCCATGGAAATGAATTTTCCCACTATCTTCATTACCACCTTGGTGGATATGGGCATCCTGAAGCAATGTAGAAATTGCTTCATGTTTTCTAACAACCAACTAATTCTCAAACAAAGTGATATGGTATGTGAGAGATGTATTTACACAATGTCACTGGAGGCAAATCTCACATAAAAGCACTCCTAATGTCAATCAAGTTGTCTGTAGTACGCATGTTGCACCCATCACAGACAGTACAAAGCACACATATCGACCCACATATGGTGAGGCAATGAAATGTAACCTTCCTAAACCTCAAAGCCCTCCTAGCAGGAGTACACATAACAAAGATCCAAATTCGCTCTTTCAAAACAACACCCACATCAACATATAGAGCTACATCTCATGGAGCCTCTACCTTTAAGCCCATAAGGCAAGCCACCACACAATCCAACATTCTGGTCATTGGAGACTCCATTGTGAGACACACTGATCTCCCCCTCACCATGCCAAGTAAAGAGAAAGTCACAGTCAGTTGCTTATCAGGGGAGCCACCACGTTATGCACACACTCGGGTCATTGGTCCATAAGTACCAGAAAGACTCAGTCATAGTCCATGTGGGTGTAAAGGACCTGAGACGTACCTCCATAGACTTTATGAAGAGAGATATCATGGAGCTCTTGAAATATGTGTCCCAGGCTGGTATGAGTCTAGCACTGAGCAGCATTTTACCTTTTCCATGGATGATGCCACAATGTGAACAAAAGATGACTGAGTTTAATAATTGGCTTAGTTTCTGTTGTCATTCTAAGGGGGTGCAATATTTGTCAGCATGGAAGGAGTTGGTCAGCAGACCACACTGCTTTGCCAAGGATGATATGCATCTCTCTGCTCTAGGCTTTTGAATATTAAGCAAAACACTGTCCAACCCTATAGCTCCTTTTTTAAGCAGTGTCAGACTGAAAGTACTTCTGACATAGCAAATCAAGCCAAGAAATCTAAAGGTGTTGCTGCTCAATGCTAGGAGTCTAAACAAAAAACTCCACTCCCTACAAGCTCTCCTCACTCTAGCAATTGCTGACAACTGTGCAGTCACTTAGACATGGTTTAAAGCCACGGAGAGCACATTGGCAGTGCAAGGCTATAATGTCTTCCTCACATTTAGACCAGCTACAACACAGACAGGGACTAAAGGTGGAGGTGTCTCAATTTACATCAAAAATAAATATACCCTCAAGGCTGGTTAAGCAGGATAATGCACTTGAGCTTCTCAGTGTTAAAGTCACCATAGGCAAAAATCCCATACCACTTCCTTGCAAGCTATAGGTCCCCCTGTATTACCCAGGAAACCTATAACATGTATTTAAACTTATTGGAAACACTCACCATCCAACCCAATACCATATGCATGGGTGACTTTAATTACCACACAATTAAACTGGGAATCATATACTACACCGAATATACAGGCACAGGCACAGACACAGAAATTCCTGGATTTTATAAACACACACTCCCTGGATCAGATTGTCAAAACACCAACCAGGGATGTAAACATATCTGGTTCTCACTAATATGGTAGTGTGCTGCATCCCCTAGTGTAATGTATTTTTCTGGTAATGTCAGACCACAAAATAGTCTCCTTTGAAGTAATAATAAAACCTAGAACTCCAGCTAACTCTGGAATATTCAAGAACTACTCTCAGGCTAACTTCCTACTATAAAGTGATAACCTGGCAAAATTTTAATCCACCACAAACCCCAAGAACACTTCTGCCTACACAGAACTGTTCACAGAATCCCTGGTTAGGCTGCATATTGGTAGTTGTACCCACCAGGAAAAAATACAGAAGTAGCTGAAAAACTGCCACCCCTGTGGAATCACAACACCAATAGACTGTATAACAGAAGGAAGACACTCATGACACAAATTAAGAGGTGTAGCACCCAGCAAGATAAAAACTGAACAAACAACTCAGAAGACAAACAGAGTCTACCAAAGCCACATTTGAGGAAAAGTGTGCCTTCCAGGCCAAGGACAACCAGAAGGCATTCTTTAGTTATATCCACAACCTCAAAGGCAATACACAATTGTGGGCATAGCTGATTGTTAATGGAGCCATACCATCAAATATAACTTCCCCTACTGTCACTAGGGAATAGGTCCTTAATTCTCTCAATAAGGCTAAGAAAACGGCTTCAATCAGCCCAGACAATATCCCAAGATGCCTTTTATATAGCACAAAACATGACCTATCAGGCCTTCTGGAATTTCAGTTTAACTGTAGCCTCCAAACAGGCTTCATGCATGAGTGGAGAACAGCAACAATCATCCTTCTGCACAAAGGTCAGCCATCTACTGACCCTGGAAACGACAGACCCATAAGTTTCAAAAGTCCTTCATGCAAAGCCATGGAAAGAATTGTCATGGAAATGATCAATAATGACAAAGGAAATCTCCAGACATTGGACCAACATGATTTGGTTTTGTCAGGGGCAGATTATACCTACTGAACCTGGTGGATTTCTTTGAGTAGGTCACCAAAGCAATGGGTGAGGGCAAAACAGCTGGCATTACCTTGACCTGGTCAAGGCATTTGACACAATATCCCACACAGAAAATTGTTGACAAACTCAAGAGGTTACATATAAACCCTAATGTCATCCAATGGATAGCCAGCTGGCTCACAGATAGGACCCAAGAAGTGCTAATTGGGCAAAGAGCATATCTCTCAACTGTACAGATTTTCACAGAATGTCCTGATTTTTGTCTCATATTTTTGGTCCATTTTTTATAAAATTGTGGTTTTCTGGCAAATTACTGACAAATCATTAAAGACTGAAGCTAGAAAACAATGACAGAAATTTGAGTTTCAGACTTCATATTCTCCAGAAAATTCATGCTAATGCAAAACTTGTTATTCTATCAACTTTCTAAGTTTGTACGAGCAATATTTAAAAAGTGCTCCCATTTTGGGCCTTTGGCCCACTTTTATTTATGACTTTGTCCAGATTTCTTACTCTAAGAGGTTGAGAGGTATGGCAAAGAGGCCAGTCACCAGTGGAGTCCCTCAGGGGATCAGTCCTGGAACTGCTCCTTTTTGACATTTACTTTTCTGAAATCAAGGCCAATATCAATGGCCTATGGCTGACTAAATTTGCAGATGATTGCAAATTAGGAGCACTCACAAAATCTCCCACTGACACAAATGTTCTCCAGGAAGGGCTGACACAGACACATAACTGGTATCAGAGTCATGGATTAAAACTAAATGCCAAAAAATGCATAATAGTATCCTTTGGGAAGTCATCCTCCCCCTGGTAACTATCATAGTGACAACACACCCGTAAGACTTGACCGAGTAGTCAGGGACTTGGGGATACAGAAAGACAGTAATGTAGCCTTTGACCATCATGTGTCTACAGTTGTAAGAAAAATAATTCTCTGCAACTTGTATACAAAGGTATGGTATCTAGGTCCAAAGAAGTCATTGTTCCACTGGATTCAGCATTCATCAGATCTATTACTGACTCCAGTGCCCCCTTTGGTATGTACCTAACCAGGCACATCTAACAACTGGAACGTCCACAGAGGTTCCTCACTAAATAAGAGATCTATGCCTGCCATACTAGGAATTGTCTGACCCCACCCTGATGGACCTCCTGCATATCTAAAAAACAAACAGCACCAGAATTACCTGCTCTAATGATATAAACCTTGTCTCTGATATAAATAGGACCTGCTGGAGAGACAGGTATGTATCCCAGAGACTATCCCTTCTCTGGAACAGGTTCCTCATCCATGTGAAGCAGAGTTCCTCTTTAACCCAATTCAAGAGTAACTTGGACAATTAGATGGGGAACAGGAAATCCATCCCTGGTTTGGCACCTGTGTCTCTAATGAACACAGCCAACCTGTAAATGGTTCATCTCCCAGGCCCCTGCTTGTAAATATTTCATGTCCCAAGTCCCTGCTTGCACTTATCAAGAGTACAAGAACTTGTCAGAGATTATGGATGCATGGCTAGGCTTAAAAAAGGCCCTTGTGATCATTAGTCTGGTAAACACCTATGAACCTGTGGCATTTTCTAAACGTGATAGTTGGCTGTGAATTTTTAACAGATTCTTTTTTGTGACTGTTGACATGGTGGATTTGTGTTCCATTATTTCACATGATCTGCAATTAGAATGGCTCCAAGAAGCACTTCAGATTATCACCACCCTAACTCAAAAAGATATTAATATTATTATTAAGTTTATGGAGATTGTACTGATGGCCACACTAAATTACCAACATATTAGAGGCACCAATAATAGGATACACATCTTACATCCCTTTTATAGAAGCAAAAATACTGGTCTTGTGTGGTAGAATTTTGCAAAAGAGTTCAATAAAGGCTATATTTTATACTGACTCATTGACAGTGTACTCATATTTTCCATCACTGTTGATACTGTCTGCTTTTTAAACGTGTTTCTGAGTAGTTTCCCACATTTCTACTAGACGTGAGAAGAGTTAAGTGCTACTTGGTAGTCAAATTTTATGCTAATTAGATGTCCAGATTTGTGCCTGCATGTACTTAATTTTTAAGAGCTTTTGTACATTTCAGTGACTGCTGCTTGGAAGGCACGCTCTAATCACATCCTAGTACTAATTTCAGTGGATGTCTCTCTTCATAAAGCTGGTTCATCCTTTTTAGGCAGAAAGTTTCAACTAATTGCTGTTCCGTCTTCTCTGTCCAAAATCCTTGAAAAATGCATGTAGATATAATTACTTCATCAATTTATTTATAAAACTCTTCTTTGAGCTCTCAGAATGGTTTCAGGCATATTCATAGGACTCAAACCACATTGTTTGATAAAGCTGGACATATCAGAGCTCATTTTTGAAAAAAATGGTTGATCTCTTTTTTTCCACCTATCAAAACCATTCAGTGCCATCAATCATAAATTTCTGCTTGACAATCTTTTTATTTATAAGCTCTCCTTGACTTCTTACAGGTAACTCACTAGCTGTCTACATGGTTGGTCTCAGTCTTTGTCTTTCACATTGTGCAAGCCTTTCTTAGCTTTTCTAACTGCCATTGTTTGTGTATGGGTGTCAGTCTTTGGCCCACTACTTTAGATCAACTTCCTTAATTACAGGGTAACAGTCTATGGAGATGATAATAAGCTGCCATTCTACTCACAGCTAATTCAAGCTCACTAGTGCAATCTGAATTATAACAACTCTATAACACTATTCAAACATGTTTGTCCTCAGGAAGCCTTCACTTTAACATCAACAGAAAAAAATCTGTGCATTTCTCTTCTAATTACCACAAAACAGACAGTTTTTGTCTTAGTACAGTCTCAGTAACATTTATCCCAATTGACAGTATCTTGGTTGAAGAAGTTATGTTCTCCAGGCTGCTAGGCCTAACCATGGATTATCAGATCAGATATGATGAATGCATTACTGGTGTGACCACAAGCACCATCCACAAAGCAGGATGTCTTTACAGAGAAAGAACATTTCTATTACCATATGCTCATCTACCCACTGTTTACACATATTTAATCACATCTCTGATTTCTTTCTGCCCATGTTTTCACCAATCTGCAGATCACAGCTTACAATAATGTGCTGTTACTCATTACTCCAGAATCCACAAATGTTTATCTATCCAAAATGACTCGAGTTCATGTAACTACTCACATTATTTTATTTAAAATTCACCCACAGGCTGCAGGACATCTCTGACTGCACTTCTTACAGGAAATCTGTAAACGCCACAGACCATAACAAAACATCAGAGAGCCCCGTTTGCTACTCTCATATGTATTCCAAAATCTAAAACTCATTCTGGAAATGCAAGATAGCCTGCATGCACTAGTAAGTAATGAAATAATCTTCCAAGCTCAGTGAGGCAATTAGATTGCCAAGAACAGACTAAGCACTATCTTAGAACACAGTGCTCATGAAAATGTAATGTTATCTGACAGAATGAATAATTCTTTGTTTCATTTACTAAATTCTGCAGTAGATTTCTATATTGCTTTAAATGTGTCTTTAGATTCCAAACTAATTTTAATATTTTTGGAATTGCATATTTATCCAGTATTTCTGCAATACTTAAAATGCATTGTTCTCTGCCTTATTTATTGCATTCTCACAATGCTTTCCATTTTCTATATAGACCTACTCATGTACATGTCAAAGTATAATTGACTGTTATCCTTGGAGCCTGTCTCCTTGGGACGCCACTAAAAATGGACAAATGGGTATTCCCAGTCAAGAAATGTAAAAAATTAAATAAACTAATACATGCATTGGGCTTACATTGCATAGTTGCAAGACAGTACATCAGATAATTTGCTCTCACAGTTTACTAAAAGTCAGCTTCCAGGCAGAGAGGGATAAAGCCCTAACTATGACACAGTGATCCAGATTCAATTAGTGACCCAAATGCTGGAGGAACCACCAGGGAAGGGAGGTGGATGACCAGGCTAGGTAGCCTTACCACTCTTAGGAAGGAGGGCAAGGAGACAATGTTTTGGGATACCTGCTAAGAATCTAAGCCATGGTGGCCATCAGAGCTGAGATGAAGGCATATGCCTGCTAGATGACAAAGGCTATTGCAGAATTACATCACTTAAAAAGTGGGTGACAAAGACTCCACATCACTCACTGGCATTCCTACCTCTTGGGCTGTTTCAGGCATGCATGTGGAGTCATAAGGCTTAAGAAAATCTCTGATTGCTTTCTGATTTTTTAACACAGGAGAAAAAATAATAACAAAACATAGCACAGACAGTTAACTACAGCATGAGGACTCACATTTCTGAGAGAATATATGTAAATTATATGTTGGTACAAGCAAAGCAGCTTAGTTAAACAGCTACTTCTGAGACCTACAACTGTTGTCAGAAAGTAGTACAAGCAATATTTCATTCTATCCTCAGACCTGTAAACCTATTCTACCTATAAGGTGCAACTGGTTGGGGTTAGGAATAGTATGGGGTTAAAATTAAAGTTCTGAGTGTATTTGGAACATCTGGGTGACAGAAGAATACAATGAGTGAAGAAATGGAGTGCAGAGTAAGACTAAATTATAAAAATTTGCATTTTCTATACATGCGCATCTAAACTAAACAGTAACTCTACCACCATTTTGAAAAGCTAACTTTAGGGCTCTTGGACTGTGCTTGAAATGTTTTACTATTGTTTCTTTGAATGGAAAAAAAACATTTTCCATTCGGAAAAATGAATAGTAATACCAAAATGAAAAAAAAACGAACGGTGACAATGTCGAACCAAATGCTCGATGCATTTGACTCAACACTGTTGCTGAAATTACCACATGATAGCCGTATAGGAGCTGATGTAAATCAGACTCCTATACGACAAATCAGGTTTTTGCAGGGGGGCAAGCCCCCCTGCACCCCCACACCCCCCCTACTTATATATTCTAACTCCGAGATCGCACTACAGTGGGGATGTGGATGAATTTCTGATCCGTGCAGATAGTCGACTTACACTTATGTGAATGCAGTAGTGCATTCACATAAGTGTAGTCGACTATCTGGTTCACAAATGTTTGCGCACTTGACTTTCTGATGTTCGGCACATTACAGCTGACAGAATGTCGTTCACACAAATGTATGCAAACCGCTTGAAACATATCTGGCATTTAGTGCAGACAATTGAAGCTAGAAGCTGTTTATGAGCTGCTTCTTGTAGTACAGAGTTTGATTCTCTCTAGCTCTTACTGTGTGACTGTTAATAAGTTACTTAACAAGGCAGTGCTTTGGAAAATTGGGTGAGAGTTCTCAGTGGCCGCATAGATCATATGCCTAGCAATTACCTGTCAGTCTCTTTGAGACTGCACTGTCCTCATTTTCTCATTCACGGTCTGTTAAATATGCTACAGTGTGGTACAGTGGTGCAGTGGTTAATGTTGTTGCCTCACAGCAAGAGGTTCTCTGGTTTGATTCTCAGCTGGGGTGCCTTCGATGTGGAGTCTGCATGTCCTCCCTGCATTTGCATGTATTTCCTCTGGCTGCTTCAGTTTCCTCCCACATTCCAAAGACATGTGTCTGGAGAGTTTATCCCCAGGCTGCTATTGAAAATAGGCTCTGTCCTAGTCGGACTTTCCCAGTCAACAAATGTTAAATAAAAATAAATAAAGTTCAGCAATCTCCTTTTACTGCATTTGTCTGTCTGCTCATCAAATGAGTCATTTGGTGTTTAGATATTGAATCACCATTAATTCTGCTCCCTTTAAAAATAGTATGTTACATATGTGCAAAGAAAACAGATTCATATTTGGCATTCAGCTTATGAGCTCCAAAATGGGCTGCTAAATGAGGTGCATCAGACAGCTAGCATTTGTCATGCTGAGACATAATCTTTGATGCATTAGGAATGGCACAGGCACAAAACTAGCATATGACAATATTATGGCAGGCATAATATGCATAAAGCTAATATGAACCTCATCTAAAAATGTGAACTGTCATTTAAGTAGTGTTCCTGTGAGAAACACATTGCTTCTCTTTAACAATAAAAACATGAATATTTATATATTCAAAAATAGAAGAGAGACATGTCAGAAACACAGCAAAATGTGGGCATAAATATCACAGTTGCTGGTTTTCATTCTTTTTCTTTCAGACTATATTACTTTGCTTCTCTGTAAGATTTTTCATATGCCACATGCAGCAGGCTCCTTTTAGCTAAACAGTTGACTATCAAAAGAGCCCTTTGGTAGTCAGGTGTCTCAGGAACTTTAGTTGCACTACCCTTACCACCTTGAATCAGCAATCAAGCTTCTTGAAGGCCAGTATGCGGTAAGCTTGACAACCAAACAACCATATGAACCTATTTCTCTAGGAAATGACTTACACAGATACATGCACACACACACACACACACACACACACACACACACACACACACACACACACACACACACACACACACACACACACACACACACAGTTTGTGTCAGGGCTTGTGAATGTGGAAACCACACTTATATGTGGGATTTTATATTCTATTTTATTTCTACTACCCCAGTTTTATGATTCTTACTCTTCTTCGTTTATTCGAGTACTTTTTCATTCATTCATTTGTGACCTGTATTTTATAATGCTGTTCACAAAGTCGTGATTGTACTTCATGCTTGACTAAAACTTTACACATATGTGCTGTCTAATTCAGTGGTGTACACTAAAACTTAGTTCATTAACTTGTATGAAACACAGGTTTATAGGATATACTTCGATACTTCAGTCATAAGCTGACCTTAGCCAAAAAATTTGTCCAGTAATTCTAGTCACAGTTGTCAGTATCAAAGAATGATTTATTAAATACATATATAACATTTACTGTTTTATGTTTCAGAAAAAATATATTAGTAAATACTTTAAGTATTCTTCCTGAAACCATAGTCTGTGTATGAAGTCTGCTGCAAAGCATGATACATGCTCTTTAATTTACATAAAAAGAGTCAACAAATCAATGCCGCATTTTCACAAAAAAACAGGTATGTATTAACCTTATGAAACTACATGCAAACACAAGAAAATCCAAATACTTTGGACAGAATATGCATTTATGATATGGGTATAATTCATCATGTGATAATAGCGAAAGAGAGATAGGCAGAGAGAGAGGGAAAGTCCATATCACAATGAACTGCAGTTTTCCTAAGAGTAGTACGTACTACCAGTTTGTATCGCTTAATGTTGTGTAACCTTATATTACAAAGTACTGGTCTGTGTGCTCATGACAATTATACAATTCCACCCTATTAATATTCTAAAATGTGCACGCTGATTGGCCAGCCCAACCAGCGTGCTCGTTGTAAATCCCACAATATGCCAATGGAAAAAGGTCCAGTCACCTTTCCATTGGTATAAACTGCCCCAAAATCCTTTTTTTTTTTTACAATAAAAAAAAAGAGAGAGAAAACTGAGCAACGGAGACTTTCTTTTCTCTGTTGCTTCTGTTTCAAAGCCTTGATATACTGGGTATGCATGGGAATGCAAGTCCCATACGCATGCGCAGTACATCAAAAAACAGAATCTGTATACCACAACCGGTGGAAGAACAGCAATCTGCCATTATACAAAGACATTATTTAAGAAAAGTATTTTTTTTTTCTTAAATAATGTCATTGTATAATAGCAATAATCAACTCCATGGTTGTGGTATATTGAAGATTTACCCATGGTTTCCTTTGTTTAATCACTCGGGCTTCGCCCTCATGATTAAACCACACCAACCGTGTGTAAATCTTCAATATCCATATCTTCAATATAAAAGTCCATGAACTCCATGCCACCATAGACTTGTACTCCCCAGATATAGTCATCCTGACAGAAACCTGGCTAAAACCTCACATTACCAGTGAGCAAATACTCCCTACAGGTTACGGCATACTAAGAGTAGACCGGCTAAACAAGAAAGGAGGCGGTGTAGCTATAATATTTAAACAGCATCTAAATATCCAGATCTTAAAATCATCAGCTCCACAAATAGGCAATGAAGAAATAATATATACCAACCTCAAAATAAACCAAAACAAAACCATCAACATAATTGGATGCTATTTCCCACCTGGCCAAAACATCCCTCCACTAGAAAACCTCCTCAGCTGGTCTACACACCATCTCCCCCAAGAAACTATCATTTTAGGTGATTTCAATATTGACTGGCAGTCCTGTTCTGGCAACCATCCAACCCATCATGTAAACCTTCATGGCTTCACCCAACTAGTCCAGTCACCAACCAGGATAAATAAAAACTCCAGCAAGCACACTACCCTGGATTGGATACTAGTCAGTAAGAGCCCCCAGTCATATATAACAGGCTGCTTATCAGATAGCCTCAGTGATCACTCCCCAACATTCCTACTCAAAAAATGCTTGTACCAAACTAAACCTGTCATCTACCATCAAATACGTAAAAAACTAAACTTTAACCCACTCACATTCATCTCATCCCTCAAAGAATGTAACTGGCATCCTCTAAAGTACCTCAGTCTTGATGACGCAGTTGAATTTTTTAATACTACCTTCCTGAGCATCCTTAATTACCATGCCCCCATAAGACTTTCCAGAACCAAAGCACAACCCTCCCCATGGCTACAGAAAACCACTAAGTCAGAAATGAAAAACAGGGATAAAGCCTGGGAGCACTGGCGCAAAACCAAAACCCCCTCAACTAGACAGAAATTCCTAGAGCTACGCAATAGAGTCAAAAAGCTAATAAAACAGGACAAATTCCAATACTACCAGTCTGCCCTAGACTCCTCCCAACACAGCCCCAAACAATTCTGGTCCTTCATAAACTCCATCCTCCACCCAGGTAAAGTCGGTACCCCTCCTCCTAACATCCCTCACTCCTCAGAAAATATTGCTACCTCATTCAACACACACTTCACACAAACCATACTATCACTAGCTAAACAACACAACCCCCCTCCTCTCCAACCCACACCTTCAACTAGTAATCTCCCCACTGCCTTCTCTTTTTCTCCTGTACCTACCTCCAACATAAAAAAACTTTAACTAAACTTAAGTCCACCAAATTAGCAGCAGACAACCTCCCAAGTGAATACCTACAAATCGCAGCTGATGCTCTGGCCTACTCAGTATCCATCTTGATTAACTGATCTCTGCCAGAAAGTTACGTTCCCACACTGTGGAAAGTATCACATATAATTCCCCTCCACAAAGGCAGACCCTCTACAGAACTAACCAATTACTGCCCCATAGCTATTCTCTCTCCACTCTCCAAAATACTAGAGGGATGCATATACTCTCAGGTCTCAGACTACCTCCTTACTAACAACCTCTTTTCCAATACTCAGCATGGTTTCCGACCAAACCATAGCACCACCACTGCCTTACTCTACTTTACTAACACTATCCTTCAGCATAAAAACAATGGCTATCTCTCCTCTGCTACTTTCCTAGACCTATCTAAAGCATTTGACATGGTCCCACACAAACAACTTATCTCTGTCCTCAATAACTTATCCTTCTCTCAGTCAGTCACCAACTGGTTTCAGAGTTACCTGTCTGACTGCCAACAATCCGTTGTATGGCAGAATGACATATCTCCCCAACTACCTGTCTCCATAGGGGTTCCCCAAGGATCCATCCTTGGACCCCTACTCTTCTCTGTTTTTACCAATAATCTAGCCTCTGCCACCAAACATGGCTCACTCATACAATACGCAGATGACTCAACCATCATCTGCTCAGCCCAGCCCCTACCCAAACTGCAAAAAGTCACACAGGAAGCCTTTTCCTCTGTTGAAACTTGGTTATCCGATGTCTAGTTAATACTCAACCCAAACAAAACTATACTACTCATCTTCCAACCCACCAAACATACTCAAAACAACTCTCACTTTAACATCACAGCAAAAGACAACACCACCATATACCCAACTGAACACACCAAATTGCTAGGAGTAGAAATAGACAATAAACTAAAATTTGACATTCACATATCAATGACCATAAAAAAGTCCACAATAAACTAGGAGCGTTATACAGAAATAAGCAACTTCTCACCAAAGCAGCAAAGATTTCAATAGCAAATTCCCACCTTATCTCTACCCTACATTATGCCTCTCCAATATATACCAACCTAAGGCAATGCGATCTAAACAAGCTAGAGACCTGCTACAACAAAATCGCCAAATTCACCGCAGGGGCATCCTACTGTAGTCACCACTGTCTCTCACTTGCTGAACTGGGCTGGCTTGAAGTCCCTCACCTCCTTCAATGGTATTAACTCTCACTCGCCCACAAACTAGTAAACCATCCACTAAATGTCCCATCACTCCAGAATCTACTCCAACCCTATCGCACCACCAGACCACTAAGATCCAGCAACAAAAATCACTTGCAGGTCACTAAAGCCAATAACTCTGCTGGTGAAGCACTATTCTCTTGCACCATAGCCAAATTATGGAACTCCTTCCCACCCACAATTACCTCTGTACCATCATGCACCTACTTCAAAACGTTACTAAAAGTGCACCTAAAAACATGCTGGCTATGCCCTTGCAACTCCTACTCTAATGTCACCCACCCCATCCAACCACTACCTTTCTTTCCACTCCACTAACTACCTTGATTATAGCAAGCTCAGCTGCTCATAAGCCTAGTACTTATTATACAGCAGGAACTTCTTATTGTAACATTTGTTAATGTCTGTTATGTATTTCACAGATAAAGATTCTAGTTGTCTACTGATGTACTATGTTCTTCATCTGTAAATATGTTGTAAGTAATTGCTATGTTAAATTGTTAATCGCTATGTAATCTAATGCAACTATTGTCTGTTTATTTTAACTGTGGAGCTTTTCTCCCCGGGCCTCCGCTGAAAATGGACCTACGTCCAGTCGGACACTCCCGGTTAACAAATGTAAATAAATAAATAAATATACCACACCACACCGTCGGTTATTGCTTAAATAACCTATAATAATTTGTTTCTGAAAAACATGTTTATGTTTATAATGGTGGCTGTATGAATATGCTACTTTGGTGAGTAATTTGTACTAACACAAAAGAAAGCATTTATATTTATTGATAAGTTTTATGGACAGTACTGGATCAGTACTCACAAGGGGACAACATTCTCATGTACTGCCTTGGATTAATAACTTACAGGTAATCTGCAGATCAAACTTTCCTACCTCCAGCAACAGTTGCTTGTTCTAGTCTATCCTGCTCAGCTTAAAAATCACCACAACCATCACCAAGTTAAGTAACTTACAAAGTGTATGGATGAATACTTGGACTGAAGGGAGTTCTGTAACAAAGAAATGCACTTCCAAAATAAATGCATTTAATCCATAGCAGAACAGGATAACAACATATACACACTGTTCCAACTGACAGAACACAATATTCTGTAAGAATTCAGAAGAAAATTAAAATATGATTAACATATCTGCAAGAGCAGGCAAATATACAACCCAGATTACACGTGTGTCTTCCATGGAAGAGAGAACAGTTCAATAAATTGTCATAATTTTGAACCAATGAACATAATGTATCTTCAGTATCTTTAGTATTATTTTTCTTGTACACACATTATGTTCATTGTTGTATATATTTTTAGTGTTATATATTTATTGTTATATATATATATTTTTATTGTTAGTAAAGTGGCACAGTACTTAATAGATTTTATATGAGCTTTATGTATTTAGTGTATTTATTGTAGGCATTTTAACAGTATGTGTTTTTAGCTATAGGGTGTATACCTTTAAGGATGATCAACTGTTTGTTTAATTGTTAATTGGATTGATTGTGGTTATATATATATATATATGGTTTTTATTTGTGACTTCAGCATTCTGAAGAAGTCCCTTTGTGGACAAAACCTAGGTAAATATTCGTCTGTTGCTAATAAACATGTGTTGGCCTGGTCTAGTCTTCCTAATATTCATTTTTGGTTCATTGTGGAGTTTGGTTAATGGTGTACAGCTACAGTGATCCCACTCCACAAAGGTGGTGCCACAACGGATCCCGGAAACTATCGCCCCATAAGCCTGACTAGTCTGGTCTGTAAAGCTATGGAGCGTATTAACATGGAACTCATAAACAAAGACATTGGGAGCCTCCAGACACTGGACCCTAACCAATTCGGCTTTGTTAAGGGCAGATCTTGCCTCTTAAACCTAGTTGATTTCTTTGAAACAGTTACCAAAGCCATAGATGAGGGCAAGGTAGTCCACACAGCCTACCTGGACCTCGCAAAAGCCTTTGACACAATACCCCACTCGGGCATCATAAATAAGCTTACCAGCTTAAATATCAACCCCTACATCACAAGATGGGTTGCAAACTGGCTCAGAGATAGAACCCACATGGTCAGAATCGCAAGTGCCATGTCTGAATCCAAACCAGTTACAAGTGGCGTCCCACAGGGCTCAGTTCTGGGACCTCTCTTGTTCAGTATATACTTCTCTGAGGTTCAGGCTAACACGGGGGGATTATGGCTGACAAAGTTCGCAGATGACTGCAAGCTGGGGGCCATAATCGAATCTCCAGCTGACACAAGCATCCTCCAAAAGGGTCTCACAGAGATGGATGCTTGGTGCCAGAACCACGGCCTCAAGCTAAATGCTAAAAAGTGCATAGTCATCCCCTTTGGGAAAAACAAGGTGCCCACAAATTACCACATAGGTGGTAATCCATTAAGTACGGAAGAAGTAATTAGAGATTTGGGGACCAATATAGATAGTAATCTCTCCTTTGATAATCACGTTGCCAAAGTGGTTAGAAAGACCTTTTATATAGCCCACCTTATCACGAAAGGGTTCGCATCTAGATCAAGAGAGGTCATTGTGCCCCTCTACTCGTCACTCATCAGGCCCATAATTGAATACAATGCCCCTTTTGGGATGTACCTTACCCGACACCTTCAGCAACTGGAGAGACCCCAAAAGTGCCTCACCAAGAGGATCATGGGCTATAAACAGATGTCCTATGCAGCTCGACTAAAGAAACTCCAGCTCTACTCAGTTGCTTACCGCCTACTCAGAGGCGATCTATGCCTGACGTACAAAGCCATGTCAAACCCAGAATTAATGGACATGCTCCACCTCAAAAAATCCAAGTCCCTTAGAGCTACACGCTCCAGGGACCTAAACCTCAGCACAAAAATAAATAGGACATGCTGGAGGGACAGATTAATTTCCCAGAGGCTCCCCTCACTCTGGAATAGAATCCCAATTCATGTTAGACATAGCCCCTCACTGACCCTCTTCAAGCAAAATTTGGACGCGTGGATGGGAAATCGCAAATTCAACCTCTGGGATCTCTCCTGTGTCCCTGCTAGACAGAGGCACAGTAAACTAATCTTAAAAGGGTACCTGCTGTGACCTACTTTACAGAGGCACAGTAGGCTAATCTAATAGGGAGGCGGAAGCCAAATACACTCTGGCTAGGCTTATAAATGCCCTAGGGCAGATAGCCTGGTATCTACCTATGAACCTATGAACCTATATTGAAACGTTGGCACTTGAAATGCCGAGTGTTGACAAGCCGAAAATAAAGACCAAAAACACAGGGGAAGAGAAAATATCGAAAAACGTTCCTCTCCTTTAAACTTCTTCTTGCAGCAAGGCAAGCTTCTTAAACCCCTGAACTTATATATGCCAACTCTGAGCTCATCATACCTTAGGAAAAAGGGAATATTCCAAGAAATGGCATCTTGGAGTATATGTAAGTCCATTCTTTCAGACATTAAGTCTCGGTATTTCAGGACTCGTTCTAGGAGATCCTGACATTTCAAATGGTTACCCTATCTGGTATGTGGCAAATGGAAAAACTCAAGCTGATTAGTAAACTTAACAAAACTAACAATCTTATCACAGAATAAACCCACATGGAGTTAGAAGATGTAATGACCAAAACCTGTACCACTGCTAAGTTATTGAAGTAAAATATTATTCTCTTATTGGAAAATCGCTCCCTTCATTTTAGCACGGCTATCCAAATGTGTAAAACTTCCAAGAATGTGATGCCTTTCTTCCTCTCTTCAGACTTTGATGAAGGCCATTCAGGCAAAAAAAATCTTCCTTTGAAATAACCACCCATCCCCAGACCTGCTGCCATATTGGTAAAAAGCAGAAGATTTTAGAGGAGCTCCATTGGACCTGTCAAAGTGTAATCCCATTGTAGTGGGCCAAGATTGTCTTTCACAGCCAAAGGTCTTCTCTAATCCACCAGGTGATGCATACCCAGTGGTGTTTTTGATTGCTACCTTTCAATAGCAATATCAAGGATAAGGATTTGAGAAAATCTTTCCCAGTAAAATGGCCCTATAGGTGAAATTAAGGAGGCCATGTAGTTGAATCACTTCCCTGAGTCTTACTTTGGGAAGCATAAGGAATGTGTTAATTGCACAGCTGAGGTGTTCCAATTTGTCAGATGGGAGCATAAAGGTGATTGCTGGGACATTGATCAATAGGCCCAAGAAGGAAATAGCTTGACTGGGGCCAGCCAACTTGTGTGGTGGCAAGGGAATGACCAGTTGTAAGCAAAGTTCCATGAATATTTGCATCTCCTCCTTGGCTCCTTCTTTCCCTTCCCCACCTATCAAGAAATCATATAAATAGTGTATAGTAGCTTGCATGGGCACATGCTTCTGCCAACACCAATGTAAGACAGAGCTGAAGGCTTCAAAGATGAAGCAGGCCATAGAACAGCCCATAAGCATGGCTGTGACAAAGAAGAACTTCTAATTAATAAAAAAAACTGAGAGTGCAATCCTCCTATGTAATTGGGAGATCTGGACAGCAGACTGAATATCTAACTTGCACATACTCAGGTCCAAATATTTTTAGTGACCTCTGTGGCTTGATCCAAAGATGCATACCACACTTTGGATTGATGTTTGTCTAAGAAATTGTTGATTGAGGACCCAGATGAATGACAGAGTTGGTGAATTAATCCGAATTCCCCTTATTTCTTCTTTGGGACCAGGATGATGAGTAAAATTTGATAAGCATGCGAAGGAGGGTTTGAAAGGACAATAACTCATCCCGTGAGGAACTCTTGCTCAATAAACTTATACAATACGTTCTCCCTCCCTTCTGTGGATGACAGATTTTTAAATGGCCTAGAATCCAGCAGAACTGAACAAGGTATAGAAAAGCCTGAAGCAAAAACTTTAACAAGAAACCTAGCCACCTCCTTGTTGGAGCAATTAGTAAGTACTACAACTAACTCCATTACTCTGATCAGGGAATGTGATGCTCTGAGGCCATAGCTGTCCCTGAGGAAAATGAACTCTTTGGTCATGAAAAAGAGACTTGTTTCTCACAGGAACATCACATCTAGAACTGCTGGCTTGATCGCTTGTGAGTGCTCCAGGCTTAGAGATTGACTGCCCCAGTTTTGCCCATCACCTAGATGCAGGATGATTCTCCATACAATGTGAACAGAGGTGAATTTACTTACAAGCTGGCCATGAGCATTTGCTGTTGTTGAACATCCAGCAGAACCTGGTTGTAGGTTGAGTGTATGGTATAATAGTGCTAAATGACTTGTTGGATTTATCCATCATGATGCTTAGCCATATGTCACGGTGATGCTGCTGCTACCTAGGTGACTTGTCAGTCTCTTTTAATTTCTTAAAACGCTGGTCATAACTGGACTAGAAGTACCCCCCTCCAAATGTGGTGAGCTTTTCTAATCGACAGAAAACAGGGTAAGGGCCTGAATGGAATCCTTCTCAATAAGGATAGCCATGTACACAGAAAAATCCAGAATTCAATTATCCCAACTGTTAACCACTGCTTTCCAGGTGGCTTTTCTACCTAGGGCTGCAGGTGCAAATAAAAGATCTTTAGATCCCAAGCTCTCAGACTCGAGGATCCATTGAATGCCCTCCACATGAATGACGTTAAAGACATTTATATAATCTCCCTGAATAGCTTTCTCCTTAATGTTCAAGGGGGCATGGGATTTAATGTGTGAACCAGGAAGAGAATATCCTACATTGTTGGTAGCCATCATAGGTGCTAAAACTGGGTTAAACTGAGGTTTGGCTCAAATGACATGGCCTTAATCAGGAGCATGTGTGGGACTGTTTTGATTTACAGGTGTCAAAGCTGGTGATGACTGAGCCAAAGTGACTTCTTGAGACCCTAGAATAACATCAATAGCTGGAGAAACCTTGAACCAAAGTTCCTCTCTAATACCATATGAAATATCTTAGCTCTAGCCTCCTATGGCAGTAAGTCTAAAAATTCTCCTAAGTAGTCCTCCACCGCCTGCCCCATTTCAGCCAATACACTATGAGGTCATTCAACATCGTGCACTCCAGTGAGTTTCTGAAAAACACAATATTCATGAGCTTGTGAGTCAATGTACCCGGCTGGTATGCAGAAAAACTGCTGAGGTGCTAAAGTGCAGACATGTAAGCATATGTAGGTATTGTACTGCCCATAAACACTGTATATGCCATAGCTCATACCCTAACTCCATCCTGGCACATCATGTGTATTTACACTATGCTACAATGGCTGTATCATAAGTTGCACAAACTGAGTGCCTGGTGTGTGCCACATAAGAGCACTATGCATGGACATAAGAAAGCTACCATATTCCTGTAGTCTTTGACCTGATATATAGCAAAGATATCTGAAGGCACTGAGGGTGGAAAGGATCCCAGGTGGTGCTCTAAAGTAATCAAAATATGTCTGTACATGATGTAAAAAGACCACCAGAAGCTCCTGCAGGGAGAATCTTATGAGGGTACCTAGTATACAGTGGACACTTGACACAACCTTGCTATGGTAGTGACTGCTGCTACTGGCATCTATCACTCTGATGAGCAGCAGGCAACACTAAAAGGCATCATCTGGACCTTCTGTGCCAGTGGGAAGAGGAGGTCAGACAGATTACTCCAGAGATGTACAATATGCAGGACAACACATTGCTCTGTTATTTTTATAGCTAGGCAAAATAAGCACTGGCTGTACATACCACTCAACTGATCAGATTTTTGCAGAATATTCAGATTTCTGACTCATATTTTTGTTTTGTTACTTTCATGCGACTTGTTACTGCGGTGGTGGTGCTGCGGTAGCATTGTCGCCTCACAGTATGACATTGTCCTGTTCGATTCTCAGCTAAAGTGTCTTCTGTGTTGAGACATGTGTGAATGGGCGTACCTTCGATGAAGGTTGTGCATCAGAGCTTTGCACTCGGTACGTAAAAATCTATTGCCAATCATTAGCGGACCGGAGTTCCGCTGTGGCGACCCCTAACCAGGAAAAGCCGAAAGATACAACAACTTTCATGCGACTTGTTATTTTTTTTTGGCAAATCATTGAGGACTGAAGTCATTAAATAAAAACATATATTTGACTTTCATACTTCATATCCTTCAAAAATTCATGCTAATCCAAAAACTATTATTCTAACCACTTTCTAAGTCTATAAGAACAATATTTAACATTTGACCTTTGGCCTCTCCCCCCAATAGTTTTTGATTTGCACAGATTTCTTGCACTTAGAGGCTGAGAGGTATGATGATGCTTTTTCATCTCTAAAGTAGATCAAAGATGACAGACTCTTGTATCAGAGGAAAAGGAGCATAACTCCAGTCACAGTATGATTATTGTAATCATATAAATAGATTCAGTGTACCAGTGTTCGCTCTGGGTCCAGTCACTCCCACAATCAAAAGGCATACAGCACCTGGACTGGACATGCTAAACTGTTCATAGTTTTTTTGTGAGAGTGTGGGTGTGTGGTATGGATGAACAGCCATGGCAGGGCTAGCCACCCTGTGGTGTGAACCTTGCCTCTAGTTGATTGTCACTATTGAAATGACACCCAACCTCATGTGCAAAAATGGGAAAAGGGGTTGTGGATGCATGGATACCAGCATTGTAGTACCCACTGCTATTCTTGTGTAGAGGTAACTGTAACATCCATATGTGATACCACAGCATAATATTTGATGCAACTTCTGTATAAATGCTAGCAGCCTATCCACATGGACAAGACACTACAAAGATCCACGTATTCCACGTTTGCAAATATATACTCAGTATAGCATGCTAGTGCATCATGTCTACTGCCACACTGTGCCAGACATGCAGGACTGTTAGTCTACTACCATGCTTTGGACAGTGAAACAAAGCTGAAGTTCCTATGGCATGCAGCTTATGCATCTCATTTTATAGGCCACACTTCTTCCTTCTGAATGTCCATGTCTGTGCCACTTCTAAGTGACATACCCATGGTATTCATACATTGTAGCAATTCTGTGTCCATACAGTGACTGCTCACAATATGCTGACAGCCACAAGTGTACTGCCACCACTGTTTCATAATTTATAATTACCTTAGAGACTTGTCACACAACACTGCAATAGCACATGTGTGAATTTGTTAGGCATGTTTCTGAATCTGAAGGGTAGTGTCAATACCTTCTTTATCCATAAGTCATACAGGGTCTAACACTTACCGTGTGTAGCCCACCATTGTATTTGACAACTTCCAATGAGGTACAGGCCACCTAGATCTGTGAATACCAAGATCAGTCAGAAATCTGTCCTCGCTGGCAGCTGTCTTTTTATCTTCCCTCCAATTCTAATCTCCAATGAAAGAAGACTAATTTTTGTCATCAACATTCATACAAATTTAACAAGAAGAAGCAGAAAATATCAGCAAAAATGGAAAAAAAACAGAAGAGATTCCAGAAATGAAAACTTTTACCACAGAAATTGTAAGCATGTCTGCTCCACAAGAAAGCTGATAAAACATTAGAGCCAATTTACTTTTTAATCTGTTTTTAACAAATGAACACAACTCTGGCAAAATGTTAACATTTCGATGTTATATTTTCAATACACTATCCACACCTAAACTATGATAAAGAATTTTTTTAAATAATTATCCAAAATGTGGTTTACAAAATTGGCCGTGTAATAACATTTGCAAACAGAATTGCAAAATGGCACACTGAGAACATACAGGTCCACAACATGATTACCCAGAAAATGTCTTAACCAAAATGCTGCATAATAACAGAAGTTAGAACTATACACAATTATTAGTTAAAAGGGCCGGGGGAGAATTTTGCATTAAAATACACTGCAAAGCATATAAATATTGTTTGTAAACTAATAAACATAAAATTCAAACTCCAAGAAATACAGATTTCCATTTGCTTTGAATTTGACCAATAGTGTGTTTGATGATTTGTTGTATACTCACATAAGCATATACGCATATGCTGGTTCGTTTGCATTTTGTATGTCTGCTGCATTTAGTTTTTTATTGTTTTACTTTTGTTTGTAGAAATATATGTTCTAGGAAGTATTTATTTTTCTCTGATGATAATCTTTCTTTGTGGAGTTCTGCAAAGGATGTATGTTTTAGTTATGAGTATGGGAAATGTTTTGTTTTCTACTGCACATCTATGTTTTTGGTTTGGTTTAGGAGAAGTCTAGTATCCAGATGTGACAGTGCAATAAATTAAACATTTTGATTTATCATTATTATGGTGTGTGGAACTGTGGTAAGTTAATTTTTGCCCAGTGTAGAGGTAATTGTAACATCCATATGTGATACCACTGCATACCATTTAACACAACCTCTGTATATGTGCTGGTAGGCTACCCACATGCATACAAGATGTGTTGAGAAGATCCATGCATTCACAAATTTTTTGCAATCATTTTATTTCGATTAGTGTTATTTTCAATGTAACAGATCATAGACGAAATTGATCAAGGTTTTCTGTGTTACACAGGTGGATATGTGTATGTGTGTATATATATATATATATATATATATATATATATATATATATATATATATGAGTCTACTTTCTTTGCTCAACATACCATTATTTCGAACAAAGACAGTACAACCTTACTTTTGTGAAAGTGCACTTCAAGGAAAGTGCACTTTCGCAAATTCCGGTGGGGGGGGGCTGCACCACCCCCACCCCCACTACATTAAATATACTAACTCTGAGATTGCACTACAATGCGGAAACAGGTATATTCCCTTATCCCCACTAAAGTGCTGTTTTATTTAGATTGCCGGTTCTCTGAACCAGAATTCGCAAAAGTGCACTTTCGTTGAAGTGCAATTTCGCAAAAGTAAGGTCGTACTTTCTTTGTTCAAAATAATGGTATTTCGATCAAAGAAAGTAGACCCATATATATATATATATATATATATATATATATATATATATATATATATATATATATATGCATACACACACACACACACACACACACATATATGTAACATCTAACATGCAGCTTATCTTACAGAAGCTATTTCCATAACACTATCATTATTCAGACAAATCTCAGCTGAATGTGTGATAGGGTTATGTATAGCGTATTGAAAAATGAAATTTATTTTCTGTTTTGCTGTACTGTGTGTTGCTATTTAGTGCTGTCGATATGAATGTTTGATGTGTTTTTGTCAGTTTGTTGTTTCAATCATTTAATATTTTGACAATTCATTGTATAATCACATCAGGATGTACTAAAGAACTTTTTGTTAGGTAAACATTTTCATGTGTGTGTGTGTGTGTGTGTGTGTGTGTCTGCCAGTAAAAGGGGTAGAACACCAAGCTATCTAGATAAGCAGCATGTAAATGCATATGAATTAAGTCACATGACTGATGAGTTAAGTCTACTGGGTGTCTACTCATTCATCACCCATTCATAGCAATGGCAGAAGACGGAAATAAAGACTGATAATTGCATTAACTACTATAAACTGTATCCTTTTCTTTCATTTTCAAAAGTTTAACTGTACGGGCATCAGACAATGGCTTATTCTTCTTCCTGAATCTGTACAGATGATGCACACACATTGATAAACACCCACTTCTCTAGCAATCATGTGTTATTCCTGCAGACTTGATAGATAATGTCAACATTCGATACAGTTTGTACCAGAGGAGAAAAAAGGGAAGAGGTTCTAGAATGTCATAATACTCTGAAATAAACAATAATAATAAGAAGACATTCAGCAGATATGTCCATACTGAGAATTGTTGTGGCAAGAATTTATGTCATGAACAATGTTCCACAGATGACATTGAGCAGTGGGAAGATGAAAACAAAAAATTCTATGTTTCTGAACAGATTCAATTAGAATTTACGAGGTGCATCAGACAATGAAGATTCAATGTCTTGAAGTTTGAGGAATGCACAAAATGAGTGAAGGTTGGCCTA
The DNA here is from genome assembly GCF_019279795.1 of Protopterus annectens. Lineage (NCBI taxonomy): Eukaryota > Metazoa > Chordata > Ceratodontiformes > Protopteridae > Protopterus > Protopterus annectens. Next base: position 274,089,484 of record NC_056729.1, on the reverse strand, counting down.
AACTATTGATCTGCCATATTGCAACTGTTTTTTTATTAGAAGTTTCAGATAAATATTCATACACACTGTAATCAGATTACAGCTGTCCTCTCTGTTCAGTTGCAGAAGTAATGTCAGTATTACATGTCAAATAATGATAAACTTACAGCAGATGTCAAACTTCTTGCGTAGCACTGCATGCATGAACGAACACTAGAATCTCTTACAAGATAGTTAAAATAGAGTTTACAGATGTACTGCCAGGCCTTTGGAAGCATAATTTATCACCTCACTGTGGTCTACTCATTAGCAGTGGATGGCTGTCCTTTCTTCTTTCTCTTCTATGAGTGCTGTCAGAGAGATGACAATAGTTAGAAATATTCCAGCTGAAAGTGCACTTAAAAGAAGAGCTGAATAATAACTGTCACATAGTGTGTGTTACATTAAATGACACTGCATTTATTTTTTAATGCCTGAATATGCAGTGTCTGAAACATGATAACAGCTGTGACAAAAGGCCTTGAAAGCATTAATTTGCTGGCTAACAAAGGCCTGCTGTGAATGAAGTAAATAACATCATTCTGAAAAAGTTACAGTAAATTGTAGTGTGATAAATCCATGGAATTCAGTCAAAGGAATATATATACACATTCCAGTGTCTTCTGAATAAAAACCTAAGCTGATGTCATGGGTTTCATTTTTATTTAAATAGTAGTTATTTAAGTTTTCCAAAATATAACAAATAATGCACATTAAAATCATTTACTTATATTTAAATGCCTTTCAGCAAAAGTTGTTTTTTAATTTATTGAAAATGGGTATTATTTGCAATATTTACATAGTCAAATCCGGTGACTTCTTGTCCGTATTAGGTTTATCTGAATCCAAATGATGGTATTTTAAGGTTTCTAACCAGTCTGGTAAGAGCTTATGTTTCTATCCATTTGTCTTGCATGCATTTATTATCCTTCTCATTAACTTATTTGTGTCAGTATTGAAGTGCTTTTGTGTACACTGTTCTATGGTTTTTCCACTGGTTTGCTTATATTGGATTTAACCACATATTTAAGAATCAGCTTATTTGTTTCCTATTAGCCAAGCCCATTTTTCACCTCCAATGCCTGATATTTTTATTTATTTTTATTTTGTTTTATTTTTGTTAACCAGGAAAGTCCACTGGACATCTCCTTTTTCGATGAAAGCACGGGGAGAAAAGCTCCACAGGTACTCATCAATAGAATTACACAATATACAAAATAATTATGCAGATTACTGAAAAAATACATCGTATTTTAGAAGATACATGTATAAAAAATTATGCACATACAATACAATATGAACAATATGCAAAAATTCCATGAAATATATGCTTTGTCAAAAAATCATATCCAGTGTGTTGCATGCCCACTGCCAGATATGTTTTATATTAACACAAAACATGTGTAGATGATTGATGGTAGGAGAATTACATCTCCAGAATTTGCATCTGTATTTCTTTTCTCTTCAATCATTCTTAAATATGTTAAAAACTACTATGTAATACTGTCATCTATTGATATACAGAATAACATTTATCCAATATCCCATATACTTTTCTGAGTCTGTAATTGTCACAAAGCTGTTTCCATTATTTTTCATTTATTAGATAACTCATGGTGTGGTGGTGGTGCTGCGGTAGCGTTGTCACCTCACAGTAAGACGCCGTCCGGTTCGATTCTCAGCTGGAGCGTCTTCTGCGTGGATACATGCGTGAATGGGCGTACCTTCGTTGAAGGTTGTGCATCAGGCCTGGCAAGCTGGTACATAAAAATCAACTGCCAATCATTAGCGGACCGGAGTTCCGCTGTGGCGACCCCTAACCGGGAAAAGCCGAAAGACACAAACAAATTAGATAACTCACGGCTAGCATCAACACTTTTCCCTACATTTAGTCAGCAGAAATTGTTGCACCTTTACCTTTTCCAACACTCTAATTTCTGCCAAAGTACAACTTCCAAGTTACTGTTATTCTTTATTTCAATAGTCTTATTTCTTCTTTTCATTAAAGCACCTTTCCTATCTCCTACATCACATTTCCTGTTTTCTTTAAAGCGTTTTTCTAGTCCAAGAGCCATGAGCTCCACATTAGCCCTGTTAAGTCTATGCAATTTTTATCACCCTGGTCCTGTCAGAAGCAGTTGCATTTAGGGGGATCTTTTTTGTTTATGTTAACCCACTGAACTGAGTTAAAAACAGCTATGTAAGTTAACTAGTGTGGGATCACCCATCACACTCTTATTGTAACATAATTAACCTCTTGTCAGCTATACTTCCCCAACTAGATTTTTTATATGTTCTGATATACATATGCAGAGTCCAGCCAAAAGCTGTCTTGAAGTAATACATTCACAATAGCAAAGAAAACAGTTTGTTAACACATCCATCCTTTCATTAGCCCCACCACAGTCTTGTAATCATAATACTGTCAGTGATACTCAAGAATATCCCAGTAAAGACACAAACCATCCTTGCCACTTCAGTACCTTAGATTAAAATCATTGCATTTTTACCATGTATGCACAATGAATCCTGCCGTTTACCAAATCCACATTCTTTGCTCATCTTCCTTAGTTCAGTCACATATGCATATATTGTCTCCTTTTGTAAAGAACAAACGACACATCAGTGGCAGATTGTTTTTAAGCTTACAGGAATTTATGAGTTTCGCTATAATTGCTGAACGTTATTTTTCACCTCTTCATAAAAAGTAAAAGAGATAAATACCTTCAGGACTTCTCCAGAGACATACTGAGCTGTAACATACTGTAACACTATAACCCTCTCAGCTATTCCAAACACAATAAAGAATAAATCAAAATCCTGAATCCACAATATCCATTTTTTGATAAGCCGTTAAAAGGTGGGATATCTACAAATGTTTGCAAACTTGTGTACTTCCTGAAACCAAAAAATCTCTTGAAAGCAGATATATTTATTCAGTTCTGCAAATATTCCTTCAGTTCTAACATTATGTGATATAAGTAGGTATATGTTAGGATCATTACAAAACAACAACAAACACTCTGAGGATGTCTAACTAGCCTCCATGAATTGTACAATCAGACTGGATTCCCTACAGGGGTGTCCAACCTTTTGGTTTGCCGGGGCCGCATTGAGTGAACAGAATTTGTCTTGGGGACGCATATAAAATATATCATATAGTTAACTCTTTCGCTGCCACGGGAGACCAAAGTCGACCTCCTGGCTGTACTTTAGGTGCATTCGAACAATTAATAAATGCCTAATATTTGCCTTAAAATTCTAATTTTCATTCTGATTTTAATTCTCTAATCTAACAGTTACCTCTAACATCTTAGTTAATATATAGATTTTTTTTTTACAAATAAACAGATATTCACTACAGCACTAGCATTTCTCACTGGGAAAACCACTCCAGCAGTCCATCTACATACAACATCAACATTAACAGTCCTACAATACCATAATCCACAAACATAAGCCAACAAATTTGCAATAAAGTAAAGAATTCACATTACTGACTTAATAAAACAATTCTGAATAAGCTACAAGAGGGTCTCACCCAAACAAATGACTGGTGCCAGAAACATGACCTCAAGCTAAATGCCAAAAAATGCACAATCATCCCCTTTGAGTAGAGTGATGTCCCCACAAATTATCACATTAATAACAATGTTGTAAGCACGCAATCAGTCGTGAGGTGCTTGGGCACCCAGGTTGATAGAAACCTGACTTTTGACCACCACGTTGTCTCCGTTGTACAGAAAGCTTTTTACATGGCCCACCTCATTAGTAAGGGTATCTCATCCAGGGACAAGGAGGTCATAATATCCCTGTATTCTTCCTTTATAATAGCAATTATTGAGCGCAACACCCCTTTTGGCATGTTCCTCAGCAAAACACCATGCCAAAAGAAAGACTACAACCATTTCTGACAAAAAAAGGTCAAAGGACTGAGTTCACTTAGTTATCCAAACAGACAAAAAAGCTTCTTGCTTTCCTCTGTCTCTCACTGGCCCCTATAAATTTCATAACTGGCTTGCTTTCCTGGCCAAGAAAGATCCTGCCTTAAGAGACTTCCTCCACCTCAGAAATACTGGTTATATCTAAAACACTCACTACAAAGACCTCGGCCTTCACTGCAACATAAACAAGCCACTTTGTATGGACAGGTTCTTGATACAAAACCTTTCAACTTCTGTAAAAAGCTCCTCTCATTATCAAACAATGTAGTTCAACAACACAACAACTGGATGGATAGCCATGAATGTACTCCTTAAGTAAGTAGCATAGCCTTCATCAAACCGGAAGGAAAATACACATACTAAACTTTCCCAGCTGGATGGCTAAGATCTAATAGGTTCATAGGTTCATAGGTAGGTACTAGGCTATCGGCCCTAGGGCCCATACAAGCCTAGCCAAAAAATGTACCCTGGTTTTCGCCACCCAAGAAAATTATTTTCCTGTGCCCCTGTCGAGCAGAGCCACAGAAGTGATCCCTGTGGTGAATTTCCCATTTCCCATCCAATCATCAAGATTTTTCTTGAAGAGTGCTAATGAGGAGCTCTGTTTGACATAGATAGGTAGTCTGTTCCAGAGTATGGGAAGTCTCTGGAACAGGAATCTATCCCTCCAGCATGTTCTGTTTATTGTGGTGACAAGGTTAAGGTCCCTAGAGCGTGTAGCTCGGAGGGATTGGGATTTCTTTAAGTGGAGCATGTCCAACAGCTCTGGGTTTGAAATAGCTTTGTATGTTAGGCAGAGATCGCCCCTGAGTAGGTGATATGCGATGGAGTAAAGCTGTAGTTTTTTGAGGCGGTCTGCATAGGGCATATGTTTGAGGCCAGTAATCCTCTTTGTGAGGTATTTCTGTGGTCTTTCCAGTTGTTGTAGATGTCTTGTGAGGTACAACAGGATGAGAATCCTTTTGTGATGAGATGAGCCACATAGAAGGATTTTCTGACAACTGTGGCGATGTGATTATCAAAGGAGAGACTACTGTCCACCTGTGTCCCAAGGTCTCTTATCACACTTTCGACATTAAGTAGACTACCAGCTATGTGGTAATTCATGGGTACAGAGTTTTTACCAAAGGGGATGACAATACACTTTTTGGCATTGAGCTTCAGGCCATGGCTTTGACACCAGGTATCTGTCTCATTGAGGCCCTTTTGTAGTTTGTCCACATCGTTAGGAGTTTCGATTATGGCTCCTAGTTTGCAGTCATCTGCAAACTTTGTTAGCCAAAGACCTTCTGTGTTGGCCTGCACTTCAGAGAAGTAGATACCAAACAGGAGAGGACCCAGGACTGAACCCTGTGGTACTCCACTTGTCACTGGTCTGATGTCGGATTTGGAATCTGCTACTTTCACAGTGTGGGTTCTGTCCGTGAGCCAGTTGGCAACCCATCTTGTGACATAGGGATTTATACCTAGTTTAGTGAGCTTATCTATAACTCCAGAGTGGGGGATGGTGTCGAAAGCCTTGGCGAGATCTAGATAAGCTGTGTGAACCATTTTACCCTGATCTATGGCTTTGGTGACTGCTTCAAAGAAGTCAATCAGGTTTAGGAGACATGATCTGCCTTTTACAAATCCAAACTGTGTAGGGTCCAGAGTTTGGAGATTACCAATGTCTTTGTTTATGAGTTCCATGATGATACGTTCCATGGCCTTGCAGACCAGGCTCATCAGGCTAATGGGGTGGTAGTTCCCAGGGTCTGACGTGGCTCCCCCTTTGTGGATTGGGATAACTGTTGTGGTGCGCCATTCAGTGGGTACAAAGCCTGAGGGGAGGCTATGATTGAACATGGTACTTAGGTAGGGTGCCAGTTCATTCTGTAGTTTGTGTAGAATGCAGCCTGGGATATTGTCAGGTCCCATGGATGCTGTGTTCTTGGCTTTGAAGAGTGTGATTTTTACCTGTGCAGCCGTGATTATAGGAACTTTGCATTTTTCAGGTATAGAGATGGGCCCTCTAGAGGGTGAGAGGGGGGTAAAGTTAACACTGAACCTATCTGCTAGGATATTGGCAATATCAGTTGGTTCTGTATATTTAGTGCCATTATGCTGTAACTCAGAGCAGATCTGAGTGTTCCCATTTAGATTCTTATATTGGTTACTCAAGTCTACTTGTCTAAAAAGAGGGGCCTATTTAACTAAGAATTCCATTTGCAAAAATATATTCAGTATGCATATTATATCTCTCTCTCTTTTATATGCACACACACACACACACACACACACACACACACACACACACACACACACACACACACACACACACATACAGAAAAGGAACCCCTACTTGTAAAATGGGCGACCTCAGTAATCACATGACACAGTCTCACTGATTGAAATTGTCTGGAAGTCAAAATATCTGAAAAAAAATCATAATAGAGATGGATTCATCCATGCAATTTCCTACCACCAAAAGGACCATCAATTAATCAACAAACAACTGCTCAGCAAAAATTAAATCAATAAGAAATCTATAAACTCTCTAAGATCATACTACATACTGGAGTAAACATATAACTTCCCTCCAATCTAAAGCCATTTGACATTCAGACATTTTAATTTGTGCAGAAGTTATTCACAGACTGACCGTTTACTAAGCTGTAATGCTGACCATCGCTTTTGAAAAAAACAAATTCCCACACTTTGTCAATAGCTCAAAGTGAAGAAAGGATTACTTTTTTTATTTATTAGGTATTTATTTAATTTTGGGAAACATCTTTAAAACTGTTAAAATGATCACACACCCAGAAACACAGAAAAGTTATTGTGATAAGTAAACCACAGACTGTTGCAAGAAATCAGTCACAGCACGTCCGAACCAATGAAGCATACCTGTCAATTCCAAAAGAATTAAAGTAGCATAATAAGAAAGTTATTTTCAAGGTTACATGGCAGTTTATACTGGAAATAAGTGGAGATATTAAAAATGCTCTGTTTCTCATAATTATGCTGAAAAGTCTTCCAAGGTAAATACAACCTTCTGATTTAGCATGGAACCATACCTCTCAACCTTAGAGCAAGAATTCTGGACAAAGCGAAAAATAAATTTAGGACACAGGCCCAAAAATAGTTATGCATCACAGACACCATTGAAACAAGTGTAGCTGCAAACATTATACATCACGTATAATGTTTCTATCCCATTACTGTCAGTTAAGCATTATATGGCTCATTCAATCTTGCCTTCTTTTGCAGCAAAGAAAACCATACTTTGAAATGACAAATCCATTAAAAATAATAAAACACATTGGCTCCACATCCTGCAACTTTCTACCTGCAAACAACCACAGAGCTTTCACTGAAACTAGGTCTGCTTATTTACACAGAATGACACCTCTCCCTAATTAAGTCTAATGGTATACAATCTACCAGGATCTAGACTACCTGAAATAAATTAAATTATGGTCTGTAAATTGCAAGTGCACTTTGTTTAATTAAACTACATTTCATAGCCCACTTGCTATATTTTTTCAGTAACATCCCAATATCCATTTCCAGGTCACTTTACAAGACATTGGCAGTGGTAGACTTAGCATCCTCCAGATCCCCACAGGACCACACTCATACTGCTAACATTGTCCATTAAATTTAAATATCCATCCACTGTAAATGGCAAGAAGCTATGTCTTAAAAAAATCTATTTTTGGCATTCCTAGTACCCAAGTATCAGGTTTTGAAACAAAGAAACATATTATCCACAGTTTGTAAGTCTCTGTCTTTAATAATCATCTACTATTGCAGCACTCCCAACACACACATACACACTAAAACCCCCAACATTTAAAAAATGACATTGTGCCCAGCTGATTTGCCAGTATTGATGATCCACCAAAGATATGGTTACTGTTGTCCAATCTACCACTGCTTAGAACCCACCAATGATAAGACAGTATTGGGTGATTTTTTTGTTTGTCAAAAAAAAGACAATAACCTTTATATGCTAGAGTCCCACATTAGTCAATCCATTACTGACCCATTAACCCTAGGGTGCTGTCTCATTCTTACTCCCTGGGAATGCATTACCTTGGATGACTACTTTTATTTCCTACGCAAAATTCACAGATTGGAAGATGAGGCTAAAATCCAGACATTCTTCGAAAATCCATACAGTTGAGAGGTATGATTTCATATTCAATACAACACTCTCCCTGTCAGAAAAGCTGCAATTTAATGAAAGTGTACTTTTAATGTAGGATGCTTTTGTGAGCTAACTTGTTTGTACGTTAGTCTCTTTGTGCATGTGTCTCTCTCTGTCTCTCTGTCATGCACACACACACACACACACACACACACACACACACACACTTCTACTTTCACGCACAGAAACATTCTGCTTTCATGCATGCACTCACTCACACTATACTTACCTATTGACACAGGTTAAGTGCTGTCTCTTTAAAAGGCAATGGCAGCAAATCCATAGACAAGTCCCTCTTCAGCAAGAACACACACATTGATTATTTGGCACGAACACATAGACCCTTCTTTGGCGCAAAAAAATCAAAACTAGAAGGATGCTTTGGTGCATGCGCACACCGATGTTAGAGTTACAGATCACGGGCGTGAAAAACACAACAAAAAAGTGTTTTGGGGCATGCGTACATCGATGTGGGAGTTAGAGCTAGAGGGCCGCATGGCAGAGCTCTGAGGGCCGCATGCGGCCCGCGGGCAGCAGGTTGGACACATCTACTAGAGGAAATGTATACCACGTGACATGCAGCTTTCTGCAGCTGGCTCATGAGCACTTAAAGTTATATATCCCTTGTGTGATAACTTCCATTATTCAATAAATGCTTTTAAAAGTATGTTGAATCAGCGACAGCATAATGTAATTATAACATTGTTGTCCATAAAGCAGTTTTGGGGAAAGTATGCTTGTTTTTAATGATGAAAGCACTGGCTGTCAATAACTAACATCTAAAGCTCTATCAGAAAAAAAAATACAACAACTGCTTTTATAAGCAGATGAAATGTTTCATTATTGCACTGACATTGGAGACAGTTTATGGATTAATACAATAACAATTTGTGTGGATGTGTGAATGTAACAGTTTAGTTAAACTATGGTTATTGGGGATTAGCATGCACTGTAAGGCACTGAGCTCAGGGTGAGATAGGCGTTAATAACTGTTCTGCAGCTGGTAGTGTAAACCCTATCTGGGTGTGCCATGTTGAAAAACAGCAGTGTTTATTTGGTTAGATACTCCTAAAACCAAACTTCCCTTACTTATTCGTATTGATAGTCCCTTATTTTTATATTCTGTTTTCATTCTCTATACTTATTGGATGCACTGGTGTACATTTTGAAATCCATATCCATGGCCATCACAAATTTATTGGTTTTAGTGCTGGGATTAACACCTATACCCAGTGCCTCACATATTTTTAAAAGCAGTGGGTGGATCATCAGACAGTATCCCTGGCTGTTGCATATTTATTGCGTTGTAACAGTCTGGATATATTGTAATTTCATTTATTTAGCATATGACAGTGTGCCTAGAGAGGAGTTGTGGTATTGTATGAGGAAGTTGGGAGTGTCAGAGAAGTATGTAAGAATGGTACAGGATATGTACGAGGGTAGTGTGACAGCGGTGAGGTCTGCAGTGGGAGTGACGGATGCGTTTAAGGTGGAGGTGGGATTACATCAAGGTTCAGCTCTGAGCCCTTTCTTATTTGTAATGGTGATGGACAGGTTGACAGACGAGATCAGACAGGAGTCCCCGTGGACTATAATGTTTGCAGATGACATTGTGATCTGTAGTGAGAGTAGGGAACAGGTGGAGGAGACCCTGGAGAGGTGGAGATATGCTCTAGAGAGAAGAGGAATGAAGGTCAGCAGAACTAAGACAGAATATATGTGTGTGAATGAGAGGGAGGATAGAGGAATCATGAGGATGCAGGGAGTAGAGGTGGCGAAGGTGAATGAGTTTAAATACTTGGGATCAACACTTCAGACTAATGGTGAGTGTGGAAGAGAGGTGAAGAAGAGAGTACAGGCAGGATGGAGTGGGTGGGGAAGAGTGTCAGGAGTGATTTGTGACAGACAAGTACCAGTAAGAGTGAAAGGGAAGGTCTACAAGAGTGTAGTGAGACCAGCTATGTTATATGGGTTGGAGACATTGGCACTGACAAAAAGGCAGGAGTCAGAACTTGATGTGTCAGAGTTGAAGATGTTAAGATTTGCAATGGGTGTGATGAGGATGGACAGGATTAGGAATAAGTATATTAGAGGGTCAGCCCAGGTTGGAAGGTTTGGAGACAAAGCCAGAGAGGCAAGATTACGTTGGTTTGGACATGTGCTGAGGAGGGATGCATAGTATATTGGGAAAAAGATGCTAAGGATGAAGCTGCCAGGTAAGAGGAAAAGAGGAAGGCCTAAGATAAGATTCATGGATGTGGTGAGAGAGGACGTACAGGTGGTTGGTGTGACAGAGCAAGATGCAGAGGACAGGAAGAAATGGAAACAGTTGATCTGCTGTGATGACCCCTGATGGGAGCAGCCGAAAGAAGAAGATTTATTTAGCATGTAAAACAGTTCTGTCAAGAAAGTTTTGTGTATCTTTGTAACACTTTGGTAAAAATACAGAGCCATACATTGCACAGCACTTATTTTCATTTTTAGGCAGAGTATTTGAGAAACAGGCAAAATGAACCCTGAAGAGTATACCAAGATGTCAGTGGCACAAATGGACTCCCACATCCTATTGTTAATTGTTTACTAAGGTGATAGCTATTTTGTGTATATGTTGTGAAGACTATGGCAGGTGCTGTAAGTGTGCAGCATGCAGAAAAAGGTATTTCACTCAACCCACAGATGACCTCAAAATACAATGTGAAATGAAATGACTAGAGCTTGTGCTGGAAGTGAAATATCTCTGGTCAAGCCAAAAAAATTAAAAAGTGAAGCAACAGAAAAGAGAGTATTGAATAGGGGAGCAAAAGCAGAGATAGAGCAGGGCTTCAAAGAGAAAAACAGGAGGAAGAGAGAGAGAGAGAGAGGGAGAGAGAGAAGGAGTAACAGCATGATAAGCAATGCTGTACCTGCGTTAGATGCAAGTCAGTATCAGAGCTGAAAACCCAGTCGTGGAAATAAAAATGAGCAGACTTCTCACCCGTTCCCTACTTTGGAAGAATGTTCACATTTTCAGGCCAGATTTAGCATGTCCCTATTTTTGCAGGCATGTCCCTGTTTCCAGGCTTATTTTATCCCTCAACACATTTTTCTGAATCCTCCTCATTGCATGTGATTTTTGAAGCTTCCTAATAAACAGAAAATCACATTACATGACGAGCATAGTATTGGTAACAATAATGAAAGAAAAAGGACACACATCTTACAACTCCCTTTTCTGAAGTAAAAAGAAATGACCTTGTGTAGTAGAATTTTATGATACAGTTCATTAAAGTTTACAGATTTGACACTGAGTCTGATAATGTGTTTATATTTTTTCATCATTTTTATTACCCTCTGTTTTTTAAATGTTTCTTGAGTAGTATCCCATATTCCTACTGGAATCAGGAAGAGTTATGGGCTATTTGGTACTCAGATTTTATGCTAATTAGATGTACAGATTTGTTTAGCTGGATGTTACTGTTTTTGCAAAGCCTTTGTTCCTGTTTTCAATGTTAGAAGATTGAGAGGTATGCAAATCAGTACTAAGCTGTTTCCTTAAAATAAAGATGGGGTGATTTTTGTCAATTTCATTCTGATATTTCAGCATGTGTACAATCAGAACTAAATATACCAGGGACATCAAGTGAGCTTTCAAGCCCTAAGCTCATGGGCAGGCCTTTACATGCTGTAATCATGTTAGATAAAATTGTTTACAACATTCAAAAGTAAAACATATTTTGCATAAATGCTGTAAATTAACAGTTAAAACATGTAAGACAAAACTTAGAGAATATAGAAGCAGAGATGATGACAAAGTCAGTGAACTCATTGCAGAATGAACTACATACATTACTAGGTGGGGGTGGATGTCAAATTACTATATTTGAAATGTCGGAAGCCCTTATGATAAGGAAAGAAACACTCTGTAATTTCCCTGAAAGTATGAGGATTGCCAGGTTAGAAATATGACAATGCTGAGGATATGGTTAGAAAGGATGACCTCTGTCTAGCCCATGGGCATAGATACACCAGGGGAAAGTATCTGACACTACACAAGTGAATATAACATCCATGGCAGGCAGCATAAGCAGTCACAGTAGTTTTAACATACAAAGGGAAAAGCCACTGCTTCCAGTATATCCTCATCCTCTGCACTTGATGTTAGATGTTTTCAGTATAATTAATTGGGGTATGAATGACACAAATGGCCATAGTGACAAGGTGGAGAGCAAAATCATGTGTGGCAGCAAAGAAAGCTGCCATCATGGTTGTGGCGGGTTATCAGAAGACAACTGCTTTTTCAAATTTTCACAAAGGTCTGTACATTATCCTGATGGACAGAAAAGAGGTAGTTGCTAAGAATGATATTGCATCAGACATATTTATTGTCAAGCCTGCAGTTGTTAAACAGGAAGAATAGTGGCTGTGTAATCCACTCCATTTCTGAAAATGGGAAAGACATATTTATTTTATTTTATTTATTTATCATTTGTTGACCGGGAAAGTCCGACTAGGTTCCACAGAGCCTGTTTTCAGCGGAGGCCCGGGGAGAAATGCTCCAGATGCAGCATGTCTTTGGAAAATTTTTAGGATTTATTTGAATTATGAAAGGAGGCAGGAGAAGAAACAGGTGTCAGTATTGATTATATACCAGCAGATGCTTTAACAGAAAATGGGCGGCTGTGGTGGTGCAGAGGTTAGCGTTGTCGCCTCACAGCAAGAGGTTCTCTGGTTCGATCCTCGGCTGGGACTGCCTTCTGTGCGGAGTCTCCATGTCCTCCCTGTGGTCGCGTGGGTTTCCTCCAGGTGCTCCGGTTTCGTCCCACATCCCAAAGACATGCTGTAGGTGGATTGGACACTCTAAATTGCCCCTAGGTGTGCGTGTGTATGCGTGTGCCTTCTGTGGAAGGTTGGGCGCCAGGCTGGCAACTCGACACCATAAAACTCCATCGCCAATCATGAGCGGACAGGTGATCCGCTATGGCGACCCCTAACCAGGAAAAGCCGAAAGAAGAAGATGCTTTAACAGAAAATGATTCTGATGCTGCAGTGATACAGCAGCTGGTAGAGAAAGAGAGTGATACTCTTCAGGGAAGATAATTTGCCAGGAGCTTAGTAGGAGATTCACAGCTCAGGGAAGGTAGGGAGTGCAATCTGACTGTGTTCACAGCTCAGGAAAGACAGGGAGTGCAATCTGACTGTGGTGTTGGACATTGAATAGTTCCGCCAACTGGTTCAGTACTGTACCAGAAACAAATTAAATCTGGACATGGTCTTAACCAATGCAAGTGTCATGGACAGCCTGGTTAAAGCATCATTAGCCTACAGTGTTCATGCGACTGTGGTTTAGAGTAAGAAAGAAGCATAATAATACACAGACAAAGACAATGGTGTATGATTACAGAAGAATGGATTATGCAGTGCTGGAGAGAGAAGGCAATCAAGGATGCATCAGGAAACTGATAGCAAACTGAAGAAGTAAACATGCTATGGAAATGGGACAGGGATGGTGAACCCAGGCCTATGGAAAAGTGTGCGAAAAACAGGCAAACAAACAAAAGCAGAAAGTTGACAACACAACTATACAGGAATGCATAGCTATCAACTAGGTCAAGCACTAGGGATTTCAAGAGGTAGAAAGGCAAGGGTAGGTGGTGGAGAAGGATAGTACAAGGAAAGGAGTAGAAAGCACCCCAGATATTGTAAGGGCAGCAAAGGCTAACGCTGAAAAAGAGTTACCGGGCGGGATTAAAATGATAGGCAAGGGCTTTTTAGTTATGTACCAGAAAGAAGAAAGGGGGATCAGAACAGTCCAGGGTGAGCAGAATAAATAAACAACTAAATAAATAAATAAGATAGACATAAATCACAGCATGCCTGCTACTACAGTTGGTGTGTAAATGATGGGCTTGTGTCATTTGATTGAATGTTAATTTTACTGAAACCCAAATGGTCAAACCCATTTACTTGACAACTCATTTGATTGAAAATGCATTTGTTACAAAACCTCATTCACAACAAATATATCATAAAAAAATTTTGGTGGGGGGGGCAAGCCTTCCCTGCACCCCCACACCCTTACTGATATATACTAACTCCATGGTCACACAACCACAGAGAAAAGAAAAAAAAAACACAACAAACAAAGAATCAGTGCTGGAGTGAAAACACAATCATCTGTAGATCTGTGTATCAACATGGTGCTGACCATTGCAATCCACACATACTCTGCTACATCCACTTCCCTACTAGCTCCTCTGATGAAAAATGACTCTATCAGATAGAGTTCTCCACTTTTCTATCAAATGAGTTTTCAGTGAAATGGGTTTTCAATCAAATGGGTTTCACCATTTGGGTTTCAGTCAAATGAACTTTAAGTCAAGTGGCATAGACCCGTAAATGGCTATTCAGGCATTAACTGTCATGCATTCTTATTGGTACTGCTCTGGCCTAAGAATAATGATAGAAACATTGCAGCATTTGTAATTATGTCAAATGCGTTGTGTTTCTGTACTGGGAGATTTCTGCCCATTTGGCTATTTACATGATGTGGCTGCAATGACATGTTTTATCAAGGTCATAAAGCTTGTTAAAATTAAGAATTAAAAGGTTGCATTATGTTTTCTAAACAGGATTAGAAATTCAGTCCTTCATTCAGATTTCTTAAGTGCAGAATATCCATTTATTACATGATAATAATTCATTATATACAGCTGTAAGTGCAGAATATCCATTTATTACATGGTAACAATTCATTATATACAGCTGCTACTGACAGAGCATCTCACTCAGACCCATTCGTCCCTACCAGCACTTATTGAGGTGATAAATTCCCATGAGCCATTACAGTTAAATGTAAGAAAACATATTTTAAATTCAACACATAAATCAACTGTTTACCTTACCTTGTAATTCAAATAATTCTGCCACATTTAAACTGCTGAATCAAAGCACTGAATGCTATTTTAGTACAAAATTGCTGTGTGTTGTCTGTTTTAAGATGATTTAGCTCTAATGAGACAATGCAACCCACGCAACTAGCAATGCAAGTGCACAGTAGAATAAAACACAACACAATCAGTGCTAAATCTATGAATGAATTAACATTCTTTGATGCATCACACATAACTGCAGTGTTGCCATCAGTGGCCAAAACTTTGAATGATAGACTGAAAGCTTTTTCATATTAGCGTGTACTGTTCATTATATTTACCAATAATCTTACTAGCTCCACCCAACTTGCTTCTATTATCCAATACACTGACGACACCTCCCCTATCTGTTCTCACATCACACCCCAAGAACTAGAAGAAAAAAACTCAGAAATCTCTCAGACATTCAAAAATATCTCTCCAACCACCACCTAATACTCAACCCCAACAAAACAAAACAAAACTGATGTTTTTTGGTAATAACAAAACCAAAAATCACCCACCTCCTATTACTATCTAGTCCTCTAATGGCACAAAAATTGAACCTTTTAGCCACACCAAACTCTTAGGTGTTACAATAGTCAATTGCCTAAACTTTGATATACATATATCCCTTACATTCAAAAGAGTTCACTCCAAATTAGGCATGCTGTATAGGGCAAAACCATTCCTAACAAATCATGCCTGGCTAGCCATAGCCAGATTCTACCTACTATCTACCTTACTCTACTGCTTCTCAAATCCTTATTAATCTGCGCAAATCTGATTTAAGTAACCTAGAAGCCTGCTATAACAAAATAGCTAGGTTTGCCACCAGCCTACCCCACAAAACACACCACTGTTACGCCCTTCAGCGACTCATTTGGATTGAACTACCTAGCCTATTATCCCTTACCCAACTTACTACTGCCCAGTCAATTATACACAATCCCAGCAACTGCCCTGCTCTCATTGGCCTAGTTCAACAAAACTCCAACTCCAAAGCCCTCCAATCATCTGATGAATTAATCCTAAAAGTAACCAAATCCTGTAACTACCATGGGGACTCCCTCTGTTCCAATAAATCCTACTAAACCCAGACAGCTACACACGTTCAAACTATTCCTAAAAGAACACCTCAGTAACCACTGGCAATGCTCCTGCACTGCCCCTGGTTAAGGCTCCTCACCTTCCTTTCACTGTAATATAATTCATACACTCCAGCCATCACTTTCTCCAGTCTATCTTCCCTAATCTCAGTCTGAAAAAAAATGAATATAAATTTGTACTTGTTAAACTTCACTCTACTTTACACTACCTTTTTATACGTTTTGTACTGTATGTATTTAACAGTATGTTTACTTAATTGCATATTTTGAACTAATATCATTGTATGCTTTATCTAATGCCTCTGTAATTTTCTTATTTTATTTTTGCCATTTATGTGCTATGATTTTTCTCTGTTTTTCTTTGTCTATGTAAACAACATGTTTTTGGAGCTTATCTCCCTGGGTCTTTGCTGAAAATGGTCAAGTGGCCCAATCGGACACTACCCGGTTAACAAATGCAAATAAATAAATTTGGTATTTGCCATTTTACTTTTATATTATGTTGGGGTGACAGTCACTCTGTTATGAGCCTAGTTTGATAGACAATGTTACAATGTAAGAACATCAAACTACATTAACAAAAAATATCTTGGGACTGCTAAGCATATCTGTCAGCAGACAGATAATAATCTGTTTCCTGCTACATGCTATGGTATCCCTTATCCAGAGTGTTCCATTTGACTGTCTATAATCCAAATAGACAAAAAATTCCAAGACACCACCCATTCTTCCTGGGAAAAAAAATAATTTTCCAGTCATTCTATGTAAGTTTTGTCCCCTTAATTCTGCTTCTATTTTATTTAATTCTGCTTCAGTTTTATTTATTCATTCATTCATTCATTCATTCATTCATTTACTCACTTTAGCGTTACTAGATAGCTGTCTTATGATCCATTCTCAGTTAAAACTTATCAATAAATAAATATTAAAAGCAGACTTGGTAGGCATTCTATACAATAAGTTTAATAAATTTGATACATTCAAATGCAGTATTACCAGGCTAGTATACAGACAATACATAAGGGATCCATCATTGCATGCATCTTAAAGAACATATTTTGCTGTAAGTAACTGAACAAGAAACACAGTAATTAAACAGGGAGCTGAAAACATTAGTTGTATGCAGTAAGCCTAGCATAATTTGCATGTAAGTTAGGTAAATGAGGTATGATGCTACATTTTATAGTGCGGGTAGTTCTGCTTACTACTGCAGCATCTGGCAGCTGCAATGCCTCATCCTATGAGAAGCTATTGTAAAACATGTCTATGGAGGGAGAGACATGCAAATACTAACCGAGAAATGCATCTTTTAATGCATTAATTAAGTCCATACTTAACATTTTCATTATTTTCTCAGGCACATTGTTCTGACTTAAAAATGTTTAAAACAACATTTCTTAATGATGTTTTAAACAAACTTGGCATGGTTTTATTAGGTTTTAAGTCCATGGAAGACAAGACAAGCTGACACATTGCACAATAGTTAATAAAGTCTGATTGTTTTTAGCCACTGTGGTAACGTTTTTGCAATTTTTTAATTATTTTTTAGTTGTGGTTAAAATATTTAATTTTTTCATGGTTAATTTTGATTGCACTTTCTTGCCAGCCTAATATGTGAGCCTTTTCTCGACCACTCCATGGTAACATCACTGTGGCCATTTTTCAAGTATATAAGCAGACTCTGAATCCAGGGGTACTCTCAATACCCTTTTCAGCACTGTATATATTGCTGAGATTAAAAAGGGCAATGACATCCATTTTGGGCAAAATATATGGCTGTTTTAGTTATGGAATGACAAAGATGTCAACATTCAGTCTGCCTGAGATTTCTTCCCTTCTACATGAATGCAGAAGAAATTATTGCTTTGGAATCAAAAAGTGACTAATTACAATGAAGTGAAAAAAAATTCTACACAAAAGTAAATTGCAAATAGGATATTGCGTTTACTTTGGCAGAACGAAGGCTGGCACTGCAGGTTGGTAACATCATTAATATTGATGGGAGGCTCCTAAAATAGAGCTTGAATCTCCTAGTGTTCTTTGGATCTTTACTCAAATATGTTAGTAAAAGCATTTAACTTAACATTATGTGCTTTACAGTGACATGCATATTTATAATTCTTTCTTGTATGTTATATACTATAAAAACAGTTTTACAGTTTTTCAATCTGACTTTTGATGATTGGCGTGGTAGTTTTTCATCATGAAAAGGTTGGATGGAGCTCCACAACCTTGCTTTTAAGTCCAAAAAGATTAGTAGTTGATTACATTTCTAGTAGGTAGACAGGAGATGCACAGCCAGCTATATAAAATTTTAAATTCTTTTGGTTTAGGTTCACAGGTTCATAGGTGGTCACTAGGCTAGCAACCCAAAAAACATTTTAAGCTTAATCAAACTTACCCCAAATTTACAAAATATTGCTGACATGTGTCAATACCACAAGGAATGTACAAAATAGGCTTGCACACATCAAGCATTCACAGACTACCCCTGTCCATTAAGGGCATGTGCCAAACCTGGGGTAAATTTGAATTTTCCCACCCACTGGTTCAAGGTAAATTTGTGTAAGGTGAGGGATGAGCTTTGCTTCACATGGATGGGAACTCTGTTCCAAGTAAAGAAAATCTTTGAGACATATGCCTGTCCCTCCAACATGCCCTGTTTATGTCAGAGATGAAGTTTAGGTCCTTAGAATGGGAATTTCTGATGATATTTGCTTTGTCAGTAGGTAACAAATCCATCACAAGGATGCCTTGCAGGCTAGGCATAATTCACAGTACAGCAGTCTGTTGAAGACTGACTAAAGGGATAGGGATATGAGACAGTCCATATAGGATTTCTTGTTTATTCCATGTATTCTCTTTTTGAGGAACCCTTGTGGTCTCTGAAGCTGTCTCAAATGCTTTGTCAGGTATATGCCAAAAGATGCATTGTTCTCAATGATTGGTATGATGAGAACCAAATACACTGTAACAGTGACCTCTGTGGACCTGAATGCCATGCCCTTACTTATAAGTTGTGTAAAGTGTAATGATTTTCTCACCACAGTAGACATGTGGTATGGTGGTCAAAGGTCATGGTGCTGCCAGCGTGAATTTCTAGATTCCTCATCACTGAATCTACTTTTAGGGGTGTATTATCAATGTAATAATTTCCAATAGTGGACATCTTTCCAAAAGGTACTATTATGCATTTTTTGCACTTAGTTTTAGTCCATGGCTCTGGCACCAATTGATTATCTGTGTCAGTCCATCTTGAAGGGTATTCATGTCTTTAAGGGATTAAATGACCACACCGGGTTTGCAGTCATCTGCAAACTTGGTCAGTCAGAGGCCCTTGGCATTTGCATTGACTTCAGAGAAGTAGCCGTCACAAAGGTAATCCATAAGAAATATTTTCAAAAACTTGTTTCTATTGGCATGGGAAAAGAAGACTGACCGATACAGATTTTTTCACATCAATAAAGTTTTTAGTTGATGTTACTTACATTTTCAAATGCTGTTATTGTACCATAAACCTTTTAAAAATATATAGATATTTTATCTTTAGTTAATGTTTCTTTTATTTACCAGCTGGACTCCACATTTGTTTGTCTTCTGATTAATAAAATAATTTGATTTTGTAATTCTGAATCTGCTTTGTGTGTGGTCTGTTATACGGAATGTGGAAACTAAAATGAGGAGATCTAGAAAACCCTGTAGTAGCATGAATCTTCTAATGCTTTATGTCTCATTCTGTACCAAATCTGCCAGTTCACTTGAAACATCCTTCTTTTATTCACAGTTCTCAGTCCATATAATCCTTTTACTTCAGCTTTACTGCCCTTGCATGCACCCTGTCAGAGTTCTGTTTCATGCACTAAAAGAATGGCTACAGTCTCCAGCATCTGTTGAATTGTCTGTACTATATTTACATGAAGCAGACTATATTACATGTTATTCTTCATTTTAGCATTTTGTTATACCTGGAAGTTAAAGCCAGATCCTGTATTCCACCCTACCTCATCCCAACCCAACTTTGTATAAACAGCAGCATGGAAACAACAAAGCATTGACTTTAGCTCTGGTAAATGGTGCTGTCAAATGAATGGATTCCATTAGAATGTGCAGATTACACAACATGCAGTCATCATCTTCAGCTCTGTCTCCGTATGGTGCTTTCATTCTCGAAACTTGCATCTGCCAATTGATCTAATCATTTCCCTGTCTCAGTGGCAATATGGAGATCCTAGTCAGCAAGCAGCCTACTTCTTAGCATGCTTTCATTCATTCATTCACTCATTTTTGTAGTATACAGTATATCATACATCAAATAGTCCTGGATGCATCCATCACAGGAGTCACACACACACACACACACACAGACACACACACACACACACACACACACACACACACGCACGCACACATGCGCGCGCACACACACACGCACACGCATGCACGCACGCGCACGCACACACACAGTGAACCTATTCTGCTATTTCACCTATCTGCATGATTTTGAGATTAGAGAAAACTAGAGATCCCAGTGATACACTCAGAAGGTGGATATGTACACTCTGCACAGAAAACACTTTAGCCTAAAACCCAACCAGCGAATCATGTACTATGAGGTAGCAGTGCTAACTATTACATCACGTGTGACATCCTGCTTCTTCTTATTCTGCAGGAAGACTGCATATTTTAAATAGAGCTAAAACTTACTAGCAATGCTGCCTTAGCATCTCCTTAATAATAAATGATACATACATCATAAAGTGTTAAGTATACTAACATAAAAATATCTAAATAAAATCCAGCAATCCAAGAATAAAATAAAAGTATTCAGATGAAAAAACATTTAAATACTATGTCCCTCATCAGTGTCACAATAAAACAGATTTGAAATGGAGTTAGCATTTATGTGCAACCAATCAAACAAAACAAAGAAACAAAATGGTCACCTATACTTTAGATGTTCAACAAGGATTCATTTGTTACCCAGGTCTTGTCGTTGATATACTTTTCTCTTAACTAGCCATGCATCATCGATAAATAATCCCACCCTAAAGTCTTTTGGTGACAAAACTTTTGTCTGCTTTATTAATTTCTGTTTTGTATGTTAATAAATTACAGTCACTAAGCAGTACAAATAAGCATTATTATGCAACTCATTCCTTTTCATGTGCATTCACTATTGTGCAGTATGTTACGTTATTTTGCTGTAGACTGGATTCCAAGCTGCTGTTGTCCATTTCTGAAAGGAACAACAAATACATCTACAGAGACAGCTATATGAACTAATAAAAGCATTTATAAAAACTTAATTTAAAAACAAAAGTTTGCACTTTTGTCCCACAAAATTAGCCAGTTTTCTTGTTGTTTCTGAAAATTTAAATGCATGCAACTACACAGCATTTGAGAGTTTTTGTTCTTGTAATGACCATATCTCACTTTATTTTACTATGCATGGAAAAGAAGTGCACAAGCCTTTTAAGGTGGACCCACACTTTACTTCTGATAACAGGTAACATACCTGGCAAGGTGATGAAGGGGTGTGCTGATCAGTTATTTGTGGTACTGACATACATCTTCAGCTCATCCCTTGCTATGGAGAAAGATCCCCCGTGTTTCAAGGAATCAAGTATTGTCCCACTTCTGAAGAAACCCAACCCTACCTGCCTCAATGAATTCAGACTGGTTGTCTAAACCTCAAATATCATAGGTTCATATGTTGGTACTAGGCTATCGGCCCTAGGGCCTATACAAGCCTAGCCATAACAATTCCCTGGCTATTTCTTCCCACAATATTTACTTCCCTGGACCCCTGTCTAGCTTTGAGAGGATTGTGAAGAAACATCTATCTGCAGGTCTGTCTAAATCCTTCAATCTGCTCCAGTTGGAATACCAGGCAAATAGATCGACTGTGGATGCGATTTCAGTCACACTACACCTTGCACTAAAACATCTAAAAGGGAGGAACAACTACATAAGGCTGCTATACAACTACTTCAGTTCAACACTGTGATACCAATGCAACTGGTGGATAAGCTCATGAAACTCAGGATAAACAAGTGCCTATGTAACTGGACTCTTAACTTTCTGGTTGTAGACACCAATGGACATGCACAGTTCACCAACCACTCACTATCAAAGAGGAGGTAGTACAGAAAGTCAAAACAACCAAGTTCTTGGGTCTTCACATCTCAGATGACCTCTCCTGGACTGTTAATACCAGCCATATAGTCAAGAAGGCGCAACAGAGGCCTCACCTCCTGAGAAAGCTCAAAAAGGCCAGTCTCCCACTGTCTGCTCTTACCACTTTTTACAGGGGTGCTATCAAGAGCATCCTCACTAGCAACTTCATAGCATGGTTCCGCAACTGCACAGTTGCTGAGAAGAAGAAATTATAGAGGGTGGAGAGGATGGCTGAGAAAATCTTGGGCACAAACCTCCCTTCTATTCAGGAGCTTTTCTTTCCAAGAGCAAGAAAGGGAACATGCAAAATACTAGCTGATGTGAGCCATCTGGCCCACAACTGGTTCTTACAACTTGCGTCTGGAAGGAGGTACCACAGCTTCTGCTGTAGGACTAGCAGATTCAGGAACAGCTTATATCCTACAGCTGTGAGACTTTTTAACTTGGACACTAACTATAATACCTGATACATTGAAGCCTCTTTTTTCATTTAATCCTGCTGCTCTGAGCAATTACTGCCAGCATTACTATTATGCAACATGATGGCTATACTGAGTCACGTCCAAGGTTAACAAGTGCAATATGGTAACTAAACAGCTGCTATTCACTAGTCTCTACTTATTCTCTATCTTAATAGTGACGGGGTTTGGTGGTGGGTATTTATTTATTATTTGTCATTGGATAATGGGTACTGAGTGTGTTTATGTAGTGTAAACTTCCTCTTGCATGTCATGTGTGTTGTTATTTTCTTTCTTATATTATTCTCTGATACCGATGTATGTATGTTATTTGCACTGCATTTCTCTCATGAGCTAACATTTGTAATTTCATTTAGGCTGCACTTGTGTGGTCCTAAATGACAATAAAGTTTCTTTGAATCTTTGAATCTTTGATTCTAAAATAATCAGTGTACTTGCTGCAGTAAAACACGGGAACCACAAAAATGGCAGAGCCTGTAAAGTCTGGTGTCTCTACTGGCAGAAGCCCCTTTATGTCCATCTAGCATAACCCCCTAGTGGTAAAGGGAGTCCCATATACAAAGGTGCTGAACCCAGAAAACTATGCATTAATGTACAGTAGAATATGGTTCTATCTAGTGTATATTGGTACCATGTGTCCAGCAGTATCATATGTTCACACTGTGGAAAAATGAATTCCATGTCTTTTCACCGTTCATATCATACACATTGCCATTTTGTAATGTACTCCATTATAGTTACATTAACTGACTGCCTGAGTTATCTTCATTTCTCCCCCATTCACCATATTAACATGTACCTGCAGTGTTTTGTCTTTCTACAATATACACTGCAACCAAATTGCAGTTGATATTTTTACTACTTGGTATTCTGGTATGGCTGGAGGCTTCATATTGGTCATTCTATTCACGGGATACAAGAGTACAATGATAGATACTATCTGGCTGTCCCAAGACTACAACATCTTTGCCTGCATTTGTATATATTATTTTAGACAACTCCCTGTGGCAGACCCATCAATGTAATTTTCAGTAGCTGTTCAACATACCACCTGTCTACACTTCCCTGTTAGAGTATCTTATTACAGTGGGAAGGGATCTGTTTGCATATTTCTGTCTAGCCATCTTCTCACAGATGCTACTAGACACTGTCTTCATATGCTGATCACTGACCTTCAGTATGAAACTTTCATACATCATGTGGTTAATTTGCTTTAAATGTTCTGGAACTTAATTATTTTGCAGAGTTGCTCTACAGTGAGTTATGTCTCTTCCCTCCATTCCTCACTGTAATGCAAATGAGTTCGCCTGGTTGGAGAAGCACTTATCCCTCAGAAGACATGCTACCCTGAGTCTTTTAGAATCTCTCCTTATGAAGCAACTTGAATAAGCAATAAGTTCATTCATGTTTTTCCACTTCAGTATATTGTGCGCACTTCAAGTCATCATAAATAATGATTTACTGGGTAGGCTCACAGTTCAAAGCATATGTTTCACAGTTGTAATTTAAAATAAATGTTTTCTCTCCCCATTGTGATAAAACATTTAACATTCTTCCATTCATGTGTGTGCACCTATTCCAGTATCAAAAAGTAAGAAATTGCCATCTTACCGCCCTGCTTTTTATTTAAAATGTCCATCAGGTAAACACTTAAATGCATGTTACTAGCATTATTTATGGAGTTTGAAATTATTGCCTTAATTATTTTTTGTTTGTTTGTTTTAAAGGTGGCATTTACAATACTAGTTCTCATACAGTTAAGTTATTCATTGACTTAAACTTTTTAATATAATATTTAGATTAATACTTAGAAAACAAAGAGTGGTAACCTAACCAGTTTATATGAGAAACCTTAACTGACTGGCATTCAGTATGTCATAAATGAAAGGTTGGTGGTGTCTTGTAATGGTGGTTAAGCTCAGAGAAGGGGAAAGTGAATGTTTTGTTATTATTTTCTCCTTCTCCATGTCTGCCCAACCTCAGAATTAACATTATGCATAGTTTGGGGTATGGGGACTTGCCCTAATATCAAGGGGTGCTAGCTTCTTATGAAAAAAAATGTGTTTTTTCGAACCATGGGAATGTTGATATTTTGAGCAGCAGCCTACCATGGTTTTGATGGTTTGGGATCAAATGATCATGAGTCAGTTAAACTAGACTGATTATTCATAGTAAACAATTTTTTTATATATATTTTGCATTCTACCTGATAATGTTTACCACTGTGGTCTTTTATACAAAGTTTGCATGAATAAGCTGATCAGATACATTGCTTGTTTGACTAAGAAATAACTTTTGTTTGTTCATTTAGTATTGCTTACAAAACTGGATAAGCCATCAGCAGTTACAGTTTTGTAAAATTATATTTCATAAATCACCTCTCTATAACTAGCTGGTACATTATAACTAAATATGTTTCTTTTTCATTATATTTTGAAATGTCATTGCTTTAGACTCATACAAATACATTATTTTTCTCCATAACATTTTGTAATACTTTTTATAACTTGTCATTATACATATGTCCTAACAACCTATAAATATATATGTGCTGCTTCATAAAAACCCATTCATAGCGGTAGTTTTCTCTAGTACTTACCAATTCTTTATACAGTAAGGAAACAACAAAGTTTGATGGGAAAGCCCTCATAACATGGAAGACAGTATCAGCTACAGCCTGCTTCATAATTTGTTTTGTCTCATGCTTTGAGACATCAGAAATACTTATCTTTTTACCATATTGTGGCTTCTGAATGAAAACTCCAGCCCAAATTAACTTCTCAGATGCTGCATACATAAATCAAACTGCTTCTGCTGCTGTTTGTGTACAAGGATTAGAAAATCAATCTATCGCAATAGCAAAGTAATATGTTTGAGTCATTTGTGCTAATACTTTCATACTGCTCTTTTGGTTTCCTTACATTCTTCAAAGAACACCTCTTTGCTCTTGCATACCTCTGTTCTAAAAAGCCATGTTTTGAACCTCATTGGGTATTTGCACATTTCTAGCAGAGGTTAACATGTTAAGCTGTATTCAGCATATCTTCATATGATACGTGGTGCAGACTTTACACTGTTTTTGTGCCTTACTTTGATCTCCACCATTATATTGACCATGATTGGCCAGCATCGTGTCTTGCAACTGCATGTAGTTCTCCAAATGTGGTGCCAAGGAATGTCTACACAGACATAATAAGTGAACAATTGCACAGCTTATGTTGTAGGTTCTTATTTGTAATCTATATACTTACTTTTGTTCCTAGGCAGAAAAACAAAGGCAAGCAGGTTTGCATTTGAGTATGTCTATCACAGAAAGTAGGCCACAAGTATGCCTTCTAGATTACAGAAGGGTGAGAAAAAATGTGTTGTTGGGTCATGTGTTCTAAAGTAATATTTAAAAGAGAAAAAAAATTTTTAAATGAAAACAACTTGACCTTTTTCAGCAGATCATGAAGCTGATGTGAAGTGTGCACCTGGATTTTAATAGTTGTAGAAAATTAAAAGCAGCAACTTCAAAACAGAACAATGGAACATATTATACATTTAAGTAAACTGGTCCCTGAAGACCCTTTTGGAGTTTGTTTTGCAGCTGGCAATAAAGGAAGTACCCAATTTAATTTCAGTTATATGGAGTCCTTATTCCCTTTGATATTAAGCGTTAGCAATTAGAACATGCTAGACAAAAGAAAGAAAGAAAGCTGCAATTATATTTCACATATCTTAGGATCACGATGGTTTTATTGACATTTTATAAATCGTATTGTACTTTAAAGATTAATTGCATTTATTCAGCTTTGGGTTGTTTTCCATTATTATAAAATTTTCTGTTTTCTTCTCATTTCACAAAGAATGTACTTATATTTTACAGACTGAATTTCTTTTATTAACTAAGACTCATGCAAAGGATTATGATCAGGTCATCAATTATAACCAAGCTGTGTTTGATAAATGGTGTGATGATTGGGGAGAGATGGGCGAAGGCTGCCAGCCTAGTCAAATACAATTTGATACATAATTCTATCAACTGTATAAATAAATGTAAAATACAGGCTTCTGTTTTTAAATGTAAGAAAGCACTGTAAAATGTGAACTTCAAGATTGTTGCAACATTGCCATCTGCTGTAAGGAAAACCAAACCAAGTATTTCAAATTTGTCTTTTTAAGTTGAAAAGATCTTATGAATCTCTTTAATGTTTTACTATTCAGCTCCAGTGCGGCTGGATGAAGGTTTCATGCCCATTGTTTTAAGGCTAAAGTTTATGACTAGAATTTAGATGTGGAAGGTACTTTATTGCTCTAGTTTCTGTTAGAATATACATGTGAAATGCCTTGTATTGTTGTAAGTTCTGAGCAGGTATTAGATTGCTAAATAATGCAGTTTGTGGCCTGAGAACTCAGACCAGGTGTTAAGATGATGCAATATGAATACTGGGAAAACCTAAGTGTCAAAAATGATGTAATTTAGGAGGGCCTTAGAGACATGTTTGTTAGTAATGTTTAAATACTATTTCTCACAAGAGACTGCTAGCATTTTGACTTTGGATATCCAGCTTACCGGCACTCTGCCTTATGCTCACATGTGAGTTTTAGCACTGTGATTTCTTGTAGGAATAGTTAAAGCTAGTAAAGATTAGTTAGGTATTTTTCTTTGAAATCAGACCTGTCTTACTGTATTAGTTTAAGTTTCTGTGTGATCTCTGAACTCTTAGATATCTCTGTGGTGTAGTAGTTTTGTCTTGTGTTTTGATTATTTATCATTAAATATTTTTAAAACCTTCTACCTGTGGCTGCTTTATGTAGAGATAAGCTCTAGAGTTTGTTTGTGTCTTTCGGCTTTTCCCGGTTAGGGGTCGCCACAGTGGAACTCCGGCCCCCTAATGATTGGCAGTAGAGTTTTATGCACTGGCTTGCTGGGCCTAACACAAGCTCTAGAGTACATTGCATATTTATAGAGGTTATTGTAATAGGCCACTCTAAAGTAAGCCTTGACTGTTGGTCATACTACCATTGGATATTAATATTGCATAGTAATAATTGGACACCCTTTTAAGGGACTTTTAGTAACTGATATTATTAACTGGGTGGTGGCAGTAATTACTACCGTATAGTCTGGGTAAAGGGGCACAGTTGGAGAATCTGTGTTAGCCTTTCGTAGGAGTGTCTGTGAAGTTGTATGAATACTTATCTCAAAGTGTGTGTGTGTGTGTGTGTGTGTGTGTGTGTGTGTGTGTGTGTGTGTGTGTGTGTGTGTGTGTGTGTGTGTGTGTGTGTGTGTTGTGTCAGCTACTTGGCAGGGACACGAAGCACTAGTTGGACAGAGAGGGTACTGGAGGTTTTAGCTTGCCCAGTTAGGCTGAGACCTGGACTCTATAGCTGTGCCAGTGGAGAGTCTTATTAGGGACCTGGTGAGCAAGGGAGCAACCAGCCCCAGACTGACTGTGATCTCTGTGTGCACTTAAGGGAAATTGTACTTTACTGTGTGCATTAGTTATCCTTTCCTCTTCTATGAGACAACCTCCCTAGTGTTAGTGGTGAGGATTGAGGCTCCTTGATTGCTGGACCAGGGAACGGTTGCCACAAATGGATTCTGGAAATTCACCTTCAAATCAAAGATCAAGAAATGAATTTCTTTAATCCATTTTGAGAATACATTAACAAGCTGTTATGACTGTTGACCAAGTCAACATTCCATGTAATACAACTGGTATTTTTGATGCCCTGGCATACTATAATTAAAAAAAAAGGGTAAAGGTATTAAGTGCCTAACCTGTTACGTACCCTGTTCTGCCAGATAAACAGCAGTTAGAAGACAAATAGATCACTCATCATCCAACATCTTTAAAGCTGTCTGATGCTTTGCTCTTATATACTCTTACATATTTTTATTCTTTGTATGGCAATGTAATGCATGCTGGAGCTTTTAAATCTCTGTCTAGGTTTCTGATGTAGTTCAGTAGTGTTGGCATACATTTAGCATGGAAAGTCATGTTAATAACAAAATTCATATATATGAACCTTGTTATAACAAGATTATTTTTCTCATTTTCAGAATATGATCATTGTACTCCAACTAATATAAAGCTGTTTGGATTCAATTTTTAAGTTGTATCATAGGTAGCAACTGTGCCAAAATAAAAACTGAGACTTGGATTAAATATAATCACATAAGTAAAAATACAAATGTTTTATGAGTTACTCTAAACATATTTCTTGTGACATGAATAGGGCTATTTTTTGTAAGATGACTAAAGCTATTTCTTGCAACATAACTAGGGCTATTTCTTTTGTAAAGTGACTAAGGCTTTTTCTTGTAACATGATTAAACATCCTTCTTGTAACATGACTAAGGCTTTTTCTCTTGTAACATGACTAAGGCTTTTTCTTTTGTAACTTGAGTAAGGCTATTTCTTGTAACATGACTAAGGCTATTTCTTGTTACATGGCTAAGGCTATTTATTTATTGACATTTGATTGCCAGAAAAGTCTGACTGGGTAGAAGCCCATTTTCAGTGGAGGCCCATGGAGAAAAGCTCCAAATTATTAGAAAACATTTTAAGAACAATAATTTTCAAAAATAAAACGATAACATCTGCAGTTTAACTAATTATAACAAATTAGACATAATATAAAAACATCGGTTAAGAACTGATGCAAGTTGTATGACAATCATTTAATATTTAGAGAAATTTTAAAAAGATTGCAGAGAAATTAAAAGTGAGTTAAGTCTAATACAAACAGGAACTGCAATATGAAATGAGGGAAAACAGGATTATGGTATATTTAGAGAAGAAGTTGGGGAAGCGAATTTGATAGAAGTATGGAAGTAAGTGAGGAAGAAAGTAAAGGTATAAGGAATGAAAAAGTACTTCCTCAGATTTAGGGATATAGTTTATCCAAGTTTCATGCAAGAACAGGGTCAGATTTTAGCTAGAAGTCTTTCAGAGTGGTTTTGAAAGATGGGAGGGAGAATATTTACCTTATGGATACAGATAAGGAGTTTCAGACCTTGCAGACAATACCCAGCAGATTTGCTAGGTTTGTAGACAGACAGGAGTTTTTGATCACTGGATCACAATGACTGGCTGGGAACATAGTTGTGTAGAATGTTTCTTTAGTGCTGGACAAGCAGATGGATGCTGGATAATTTTATAGGTGGTAAGAAATTGTGTGTTAGTTGATGTGGCAGTTCTATCCAATTTAAACTTTTTAGTGCTATATGCTGGTGGGTTCTGAAAGCAAAATTTGCTGAAAATCTAGCAACTTTTGTATAGCATTGTCCAAGTTTTACTTTTTGTGTGAAGCCTGGAAGTCAGTAAATATTTTAGCGCCATAAAGAAAAGTGGGGAGGAGATAAGTAATGGCAAGTGTAGTTCTAGTTGGGTTGGTGACAAAGTTTTTGACTCTGTAAGGCATCCCTAGTTTTTAATGAGTTTTTCTTATGCAATTTTATATATTAAGACTATTTCTTCCAACATGCAAAGTCTATTTCTATTGCAACATGACCAAGCCTATTTCTTGTAACATAACTATGGCTATTTTCCTTGTAACATAACTAATGCTGTTTTTTATAACATGACTAAGGTAATTTCCATTGTAACATGACTAAGTCTTTTTCTTGTAATATGACTAAGGCTATTTCTCTTGTAACATGACTTAATGCAGTTAAACTAGTGGTTGTGAGTAATATGTATGCTGAATTCCCACAAGATCTTTTTCATAATGGAACTTGTAAGAATGCCATATCGAATGAGGATTTCTATAAAATAGACCAATAGCATATGTCTGGATGCAAGCAATGTAAAACACTTCAATGAAGTGCATTAAATCTGACCTTTCCATACAGATAGAGTGCTGAAATATTCATATTTAGATATTGAAATAAAAATAAATGAATGAAGTTAGTAGGTAGGCAATAGATTAAACATAGAAGCATAGTCTCTGGAAACTGATTAATATATATGCTCCTAATGTAGACAACCCACATTTTTGTGAGGTTTTATGAATAGTGGGTGGCAGCTAGGCCAGCTGTGTGGAATGAATTGTTGGCTGGGGAATTTAATGTAGTGATCAATCTAATCTTTGTTAAAAAGCTTGGAAAATTAGAGTCACATAGGCAGGCTAGCTTAGTTCTCTCCATTTTGGAGATGGAGAAGAGGTGGTTAGATATTTAAAAAAGGTACAATCCAGAACAGAGAGAATATACTTTCTCATGGGATCTACAGATTCATGGAACCAGGGTTGATAGTTTTTTTTGGAGAGTGTCCCCTTTTGTCTCCTGTTCTCAGTGCAGTAATTGGACAAATCTGCATCTCCAGTCATGTGCATATCGCTTGCAATGTTATATGGGAGGCAGTTAGAAGGAAGAAAAGGTGGTGGAAGTAGAAATCGTAGGTGTAGACAGTAAAGGATAGACTGCATTGAGTAAGTCAATTGTGACAAACATACTTTCCAAAAGAATGCAAGTCTAGTGGGGTTGCAATGCCATACATGGTGGTGTACCCTAAAATTCGCACTTAAGGGCAATCTTATGCATGGGGATCGACATTGGTCCGGAGAGGGGAAGACCATTGCCAATGAGTGGGAAAGGAGTATGAAAGATATAAATAAACATGTTCAGTAGATAGTATAATCTTCAGAGGGAGAATGTTTTGTCTTAAAGGAAGCTAAGCTCCAGACATTGACTGTGGAAAATGAGGTGACAGCTGTTAAGGCAAGACCTTCTGAGGGTGCATGGAGAAAGGGTGAGAAAGGATTTAGCATGGAGATTTAAGGAAAGGGGAGGGTTGCACAGAAGAAATAAAATGAAGTAGTAGTGATTTGTTACAAGTTAAAAAGAGAATTATGAGAGTTTAGGAAGACCTGTATTGTACGATATGCTCATCACAATGGGTAACACAGGGGAAATGATGTGTTGGGAAACAGTGAGAAACTCTGATATGAAAGCACGGTTGTCAAGGTGGATAGTGATTGGCCTGATAATGAGGTAATGGTAAAGGAGATGAAAATGGCTGTATGGATGGAGTATGAAGACAGGTAAAGCACTCATTGAAGGTGGAACTGAGAACTGTTATCTGGATATTGGAGAAGGAGTTCTGGAATATATATATATATATATATATATATATATATATATATATATATATATATATATGTATGTAGGGTATATAATTATGCCAGCCTCATTGAGCAGTTGCTAGACTAATTTACTGAGCTGTTATGATCCAAGGAGGGGTCAATATAAATTTGACCTGGGAAATTATAGACATATCATGACTAAATATCAGCATCTAGGCTTGACAAATGTATTCCAAGACTTAGTGGAGGAAGATCAGAGTGGGGTGTGCATAATAAACAGCTGAGAATAGTTGCTGGCTTTTAACTGAGCTTATTGGGGAAGCTAGAAAGGAATGTTACGATAATGTGGGGTAAAAAAACATTTGATACAGTGGATTTGCCTTTCTACACCAGGTTTTGGATGAAATGGAGGAGATAGAACATTTCAGGAAGTGGGCCAAGGTCTCTATTTTTTGTCCACTATTCAACACATTGTCATTGGAGAGAGCTTGAGGAAGTGCAAGTGGTGAAATTCAGCAGGCCGTTATCTCTGGGTCTCCTTATACTGGTAATTGAGGTACTGGTACAAAAAGTAAGAGGGGTTATGACAATAACTCCAGGATGAAATACCACCTAAGGTCTCCCCTGAAAAGAGACAACTGGCTTATTGGGACTAACCCTATCAATGAAAGCATTAATAAAATGTTATCTTTGTATGACTATGCACAGGGATGGGCACCTGTATTTTTTTCAGCTTGGGAGAATTTAAGGTGAAATAAATACTCTTCTCGGTCTGCAGAATGGTTGAAATTTGAATAAGTGATGTACAGTATAACAGCTTCCTTATAAGAGAAGCACATTTACAATAAATATCATTTATGGTCAGAAAATAAACTTACCAGAGGTTGAGTAATTGGAGGGAAAAGCTGAGGAGATAAAGATGAGGAATACATACGTGAAACTCATTTTGGAGAAATGTATCAGTTTGTGGGAGAGGTTATGATTGACATGAGCAGCCAAGGAGGGTAGACTTCCTCTGTGTGGAATATCAGAAGGATTAACAGAATAGGGTATTTTGGTGGTGTGGGACCAATATATATGCAGTTTACAGCTAAATGTTATAGAATGTTTCATGTTTATGAGCCTTGGAATCACTGAAGAGGGAGTTGTTGGAAGTATAATGAAGCAAGTGGTAGTTTGTTCCATATGTTTTGGAGATGTGTTACTTTCCAGGCTTTATGGAATGCACATATCCTAGTATGAGAAAATACATTTCATAAAAAAGGTTCCTAGAAACTGGAAATTTCTCCTATTGAGGATCGCAGGAAAGCAAGAGAAAATTGAGAAAGTGATGATTTTATATGGGGGTGGGGTGAATCAGAATGGTTATAGCACATAGTTGGAAATAAGTGGAGTAGCACGAGGGGTAGAAAGTGAATAAGAAAGTCATTGCCTTGCAGATTGACAGGAGATAAAAGAAGAAAAGTAAAAAAAACATGGCAACATGTTAGAGGTTACTGTTTGAACGGCTGGGATAAGGAATGGAGGCAAGAGAGAGATCAGCGAAGGATCAGTAATATTGGGTGGTTGACAAAGGAGGTATCAAAGAAGCTTGCAGGCATTGTTATTTTGGTTACAGACACACACACACACACACACACACACACACACACACACACACATGTAGATAGATAGATAGATAGATAGATAGATAGATAGATAGATAGATAGATAGATAGATAGATAGATAGATACATAGATAGATAGATAGATAGGTAGATAGATAGATAGATAGATAGATAGATAGATAGATAGATAGATAGATAGATAGATAGATAGATAGATAGATAGATAGACAGATAGATAGATAGATAGATAGATAGATAGATAGATAGATAGATAGATAGATAGATAGATAGATATGAGTGCAAGTAAGGGAATGTAATTTCTTGTGAGGGTTACTGTTGAGATGTAATGTTATGTACTACTTTACAATCATGGAAGTGGGGTAAAGCTATTGTTCTTTTGAACTGTAAATTGTGTTCAGTATTTATTTAATGGTTTTCATTGTGGTATTAAATAAATAAATAAAAAACAAAGTAAGCGAGCATTGCCAAAATCAATCAGTATGTTAAGTTAGTGCAATAAAGGCTGTTTGGTTAAGTCAAGCATGCAGACTACAAATGTCTAGCGTTACTGTGCTAGTGCAAAATAAGTCCTGAACAAGACAATGGGGATTGCGATGAGCTAGAACAATTACGCGGTGAAGCATGGCAGAAGCACAACAAATACACTGCTGTGTACCAGACATGAGTCATCTATATTTAAACTGACACACCAACTGCTGGCACATGATAAGCTTCTACTTAAACCTATAACAGCTAAATCAGTGAAGCCAATAAATGATATGCTGTAAATAAAAAATAATGTTCCATTTGAAATGATCTGCTGAAAAATATTTTTTGCCAAAGAGCAAAGGAACTAGCACCTGATGCAATTCAACTTCTAATAGGCTTAGTGAAATTCTAACGAATTTCTCCAGTTTTGTGTAGTCCAGTCATGCCTCTAACGCAAAACTGCTTTCTTTTTTTCCAGAATGTTTCTACACAGCCTCAGTATGAGACATGCTCTGCATCTGAAGAAAATTGCCTAAAGGAAAATGTAAACAGCTAGCAAACATTATTTGTGTTCCTATTATTCACAAATAATACATGTGTATGTTAGACAAGTGACTGTTTCTATGAGTACATATTGTTTTACATCATTTTATAAAATATATTTTGTTCATTTGAGGTGTATTTTTGTGTAAGTGCTGACACGGAGAGTGGAACATGGACTTGGTATTGTGACTTAAGAAACATAATTCATGAAGTTAATCATTTTAATTAAGATAAGGGCTTAAACAAATAAATATTTCAGGGTCTCAAGGCCTTTCTTATTTGAAATTATCTCGACTGCTCCCATCACAATAGCGTTATTCCAAACTGCTTATTTTTCAGAGATGTTAAAGTGTTCTTACTAGAATTTCCTCAGCCGAGTGATTCTTTTGACCTCTGAGCTAAATTGTTTGTACCCCTCTCCCAGCACCATCACTGCCATTACACACACAAATTGTGTGCACTAAAGTGCAAAAATTGTTGCTGTTAGCATAGGTTTGGTTTCTCTTTTATCAGTTTTTCTGCATCTCATTCAGATTCTTCAAGTCTCCCTCATCCTTACTTCAAAAGCCTTTTTTCTCACTGCAAAAACAGTGTTTTTAAAGCTGTCCTTACTCTTTCACAATAGCTTGACTTCATACTCTGATAGTTAATTTCTCTGAAATATTTTTTGACTCCCTTGATATATAGCACTGCCTAGCAGCTTTTTTTCCACAAAGCATCTTAGTTCAGTGTCATATAACTCCTTCCATATCTGCTTGGATTCTCTGGGTACTGCTTGTCCAAATTACTAAAGCCATTTATTTTTGTGCTTACTGTAACACCCCATCATTACAGCTTCATATTTGTAGATTTTAATCCGTCTTAGATTGCCTAGATCGTGCCAAGGTTATGTTAGTATTCAACAGTATGAGACTTGTTCTCAGAGAAGATATACTCCAGTGTTAATTTTTACCTCCCACTGTGGTTTGGAAACCAAAGAAGGTAATGTGATGTGTTTAACTCAATTTTGCAAAAAAAAAAAAAAGTTGCTGAACAAATTACCTGGCTTTGTGGTAAGTCACGGGGTGGTATCATGGGTAAGACAATGAACAAAAAGACACATAATGACTAGTAAATGAAAATCCATCCAGACAATAATATAATAGTCAATCTGACACTGTACGTAAAAGAAAAACATGCTGGAAACACTGATTATGAACACCAGGTCTCACAAACAAGAAGGGGTGAACAAGATGAAAATAAAATTAGCACATTAATATGAACTGTTAAAAACATGACAATTTAAATTCAGAAAGAACACTGAAAAAATTATATTTTTAATAAACAAAATCCAAAGAAATTAGTCAGCTGTTTTGTCAGAGATGTCAAAAGCAGAATGCAATGTAACTACCATTGATTCGAGTAAATGCCAGAGAAACTCATTGGGAGGGTGGATTTGGTTACAGATGGCCGTCACTGTTATCCTGAGGGAAGGACCCATAACCATCAAACCATGACCCTCATTAGTACCTATTTTCTTCCACGCCAATGGCATCGGAAGAGGGCAGGTGGGAGATGTAAGAAATGCGACAACAGTTCTCATCCTGCAGGAGGTAAGGGTCTTTCATGCAGACTGTTATTATCTTTGTACTTTGCATGCTATTTTTCTATTTGTATTTTATAGTCTTTTTCATTTATCTGTTGACATTTATTATTTAGTATATGCTTGACCTTTTCTTCCTAACTTAACATTTACTTTTTTGAATTTAATATGTTCTGTAAAGTGCATTCAGATAAAGCACTGTAATGAAAGTCATGTTGTATATCTCTCAACTGTACAGATTTTCACAGAATGTTCAGATTTTCGCTTCATATTTTTAGTCCATTTTTCATAAAATTGTGTTTTTTTTTGACAAATCATTGGCAAGTCATTAAAGATTAAAGTTAGAAAATTATGACAGACATTTGAATTTCAGACTTCATAATCTTCAGAAAATTCATGCTATTGCAAAACCTGCTATTCTATCAACTTTCTAAGTTTGAAAGTGCAATATTTAAAAATTGCCTCTATTTTGGGGCCTTTCTCCCCCCATTATGTCTGGCTTTGTCCAGATTTCTTGCTGTAAGTGGTTGAGAGGTATGGAGATGAGCCTTCCCTCTGTCAGCTTGCAGTAGATCACAGTCTGTCTTCCTGTCTAGAGGGCATATGCTGATGTCACCATCTTATTTCCATCTCCCTCCCCTGCTATCATCTTCAGGAAGATAGGAAAAATGACAACACCTTCAAGTTCAAGTCTATTACTATGCCTTTCTCCAAAACACTGTACAAAAATATATTTGAACGGTGAATATCCTATTTAAGAACCAAATAAAATAATAAAAACAATGAAATAATTCTACAAAAGGAAACTTCTCCATGGATGGATATTGTAAAGCAGTAAAGCAGTATCAATAAATCATTCAATTAAACATATCACAAAAACAGCAGATAAAAGGCCATTAAGGAGATTGTCTAAGAAGGACATTACCTCGAAAATGGAAAATATCTTGTTGGGTGATTTTAATTATCCAGATATTAAGTGGACTGATTTAATTGCCAACAGTATATCCTCTTAATTATTTTACAATATCTCTTATCATGGATTACAGCAAGTGCTCTTTACTAAAGCCAGAGCTAATAACTTACCTGATATCATAGCAGCAGATGTACCCAACATAATTTATAATGTATACATCAACCCACCTCTGGGAACTTCTGATAACAACTCAATTAAATTGGAAGTATCCATGGCTCCTTCATTGCAATCTAAAATTAAAAAAAAATGATTATGATAAACTT
This sequence comes from Protopterus annectens, assembly GCF_019279795.1. Lineage (NCBI taxonomy): Eukaryota > Metazoa > Chordata > Ceratodontiformes > Protopteridae > Protopterus > Protopterus annectens. The sequence continues at coordinate 274,052,146 of NC_056729.1, read as the reverse complement.
GATCAAAACATACAAAACTATTGAATGGTCTAATGAACTGCTCCTTAGTGAAACTGATTATGGTTATGCAGTACTTGGAAATATACTGATACATTCTCAGGGACTCATAAAGATCCCTAGTGGGAGCCTTAACGACAGCAGTTAAAAGACTGTTACCACAACGCGGTATTTTGCATTTCAGAGGCACATTAGCCGTAATGAAGAAAGATGTCATTATGGGCTAATTTGCATTTTGATGACTTGCATTACCTACGAAAAAGTGCAGATTAGCACAGTCGGTAACAGTTTTGGCAAATGCATTGCGAAAGCAAAGGCACCCACCCGTTCACTCTTGCACATACAAACATACAATAAAACACACACATGCACAAACAAGTACACAGAAACTACATACCCAATACCTGTCCCTGTTTACAGAATATTACAATGTCTCCTTTTTCCCTGCCAGAAAATTCATGGATGATTGCCATCAGTCTTTAATGCCATGCATTCAAGTTTCACATTTCTTATCCTTCAGTAAATGCATGCCAGGGCAAAAACTGAATATGAAATTGAGAATTATATGTAACATGCCCAAGTTTCTCCATATTTATTATAAAAGTACATATGCTACTAACTTTTCAGTTGGTGTAGTGGGTTAATGCAGATATTTTTTGTGTCAAGGTTGCAATGCTCAAATCTACACTTTTTTTTTTTAATTTTTTTTTTTATTTATTTTAGTTATTTATTTATTTTTTTGACATTTGTTGACCAGGTTAGTCCAACTGAGCCAAAGCCTTTTTTCAGTGGAGGCCCGGTGAGAAAGCTCCACAATTAAAAGATTAAGTAAAAACATGTATAAAAGCAAATATAAAAACAAACACAGATACATCAAAAATTAAAAGCAAGTTAACATAATATGTAGGAAATGATTAACAGCCCCAGAGAGTATATACATTTCACCATCATTCAAAACAAGCTGTACAATCATTTCAGTGAATTTGACTTGAGTTAATAAGTAAGATGTGCAGAACAGTCGCTGTTCAAAAGGAATAACATTTAATTGTAGGACATTAGTGAAATAGAAGAAAGGTAGGGAGTTAGGTGAGAGGGAGGTGATGGGGAGAATCATTCAGGGGGTAGTGACATTGACAGATCCATGTCTTGTTTAGGTATTTTTTAATCGCAGTTTTTAATGTTAGTGGATGATTGATCTTTCTGATATCTAAAGGAAGTTTATTCCAGAAGTGGGCTGGTGAGTAACTGTACAAATGTTGCCCAATTTTTGTTTTAGGTTTGTAGATTTGGAGAAGGTTTTGGTCAGAGCTTCTTAGGAACCTAGGAGAGGAGTAAAGGGAGACAACAGAGGTAAGGCTGGGACAGAAGGAGGGCACGAACAAAATAGAATGAATCATTTGAAGTTGAGAGAGAAGCAGATGGTGAGAAAGTTCTAGCCAGTTTAACCTTCTAAGAGCAAGGCAGTGGTGTGAGTGGTAGGAATCGTCTGCTGTGAATCTAGCAACTTAATTGTAAATGTATTCAAGCTTTGTTAGGAGAGTGGTTTGAAGTTTAGTAAGAATTTGTGAACCATATAATAGGGTAAGGAGGAGGTAGGCATGGGATATGGAGATTTGTGCTTTATTGGTTAAAACTGTTTTGTTCCTGTAAAGTAGTTCAAGTTTTTGGTGGGTTTTCTTAATGTTGTTTAAAACATGCAGATCAAATTTGAGGTGGTCATCAATGATGACTCCTAATAGTTTGGTGTGCGATTAGATAGAGATAGGGGTGTTATTGAGGGATGAGATTGAGAAGGAGGATTTAAGATGGTTCATAGTTTTGGGGATAAAAAGTAGGAGCTTAGTCTTTTTAGGATTTAGAATTCGCTGGTTCTGAGTGTGCCATTTTTCAATGGATAAGAAGGATTTCTGTGTCATTGCATTAAGGTCAAAGAGGGAATTGGCTATGGTGATAACTGTGGAGTCATCGGCGTATTGCACCAGTGTTGACTGTGGACAAGATGTGTGCAGTCAATTGGTAAAGATGTTAAACAGTAAAGGCCCAAGGATTGATCCTTGAGGTACACCTGTGGTAGAGCAGAAGTTACAGAGAGCCATTTAACCGATTGGAGTCGGTCATTAAGGTAACTAGCAAACCAAGAGATAGTGGAAGTGGAGAGGTTCAGTTCTGAGAGTTTGTGCAGGATGAGGGGGTGGGAGACAGTGTTGAATGGCTTTGAGAGATCCATAAATAGGCAAAAAACAAGTTTATTATGGTCTCTGCCATGGTAAATGGTGTTTATGAAGGAAATGAGAGTGGTGGAGTTGCTATGTTTAGGTTGAAAGCCATGTTGAGTGGGGGTGAGTAGATTCTCTTGTAAGAGGAAGTGAAGGAGTTGTTTGTGTCCTTATTCCTTTTATATATTTGACATACATATATGTTATGATATATTGTTGGAGCCATCCTGTGCCCTGAAAGAGTGCTCTTCAAACTATCTGGAGATATACAGAGCTGAGTATATTTTTCTGGCACTTCAGAGTTGTGTACTGGTAATTGTTGTTTGACTCATTTTATATCATTGCTGGCTGACTTCAGAGTTGTGCACTGTTATTTTTGCTTCACTGTATAGTTTTTCAGATCTCTGCTGACGGTGTTGGTTTTCTCATACCCACCCTCCCTATTCCTGTGTTGTTGTTTAAATTTGGAGGTTTTTGCAGTTGCCCGCCCCCACTGTAGATTTTATCTGGGACACTCCCCCCAGTCCCATCTCTTTACCTCATTCTACCTAATAGACTCCTTCTGCATAGTTTTTAGTCATTTCTACTTTAATTGCATTTTTTAAACTGTTTGGTCTAACATTGCTACATACTCAAGTGTGCTAGATTGCACTGTATTTGAACTGTTTTGACTGCTGTCTTAGCTACTTTTCTGTATATAAAAAAAATAAATAAAATACCTTTCCTGTAACTAGTGTAGTCCAGATTCAGATTTGCTGTATCCAGGACTGTATGTAAGCTTCTGAGCCCCCCCAAGCTTTCTGTGTTGGAGGGAAGCCTTCTAGCTTAACAGTGGGAGTGGTAAGCACTAGGTAACCTATCTACCACATAAGGAGTGGTTCTAGCCCTGAAATTGTAGTTACTGGCCGTTTGGGCAGTTTTTTCATCTCTCTCAACTTTCTGATTTAAAAGCCCACATTTGCACTTGTTTCCCCCCTTTCCTGTAACTAGTTTAGTCCAGATACAGATTCATACTTTTAGCACTTGAATTTGCTTATTCATGATCAGCACTTGTTCAGAAATTGTAAGCACTAGATAACCTATTAATTACTACAGCACTCAACCTTCCTCATTACCTAGAGGAAAACAGTTTTGGTACTTACTTTCCTCACTTGCTTAGAGAAAAACAGCTCTTGTACTCACTTTCCTCACTTATCTAGAGGAAAATAGTTTTTTTATTCAGGCATGTCCAAGGGTCAGCTCCCAGTGTTCTCTCCTGTCTATCTGATGAATCTGGGCATCTTGAGGCAATATAGAAATTGCCTCATGTACACAGACAACCCTCTCCTCCTACCACCAAACACTACAACCTGTGAGAGATGCACTTATCTAGCCAAACTAGAGGTAAAGCTCTCTCCAATCAAGAGTGAACTTGACAGTCAAGAGGAGAAGGTAAACACTTGCAACACACCACACTCATCACATAGTCTCACTAAATCTACACCACCAAAATCCACACATAGAAATCTAAAAACATTCGCGGAGGCTCTCAATAATAATCTGCTCAAGCAACAGAGACCTCCAAAGCAGAAATGCAAGCAACCTCCACCCCCCAACACAACCCAAATGACACAGAGCCCGCAGACTCAGTGTGCCACTCAACCACAGCCAATAAGGCAAAACAACATACCCAACACACTAGTCATAGGTGACTCTTTAGTCAGGCACACTGATGTCCCACTCACCAGGCTAAACAAGGAGAATGTTACTGTCAGCTGCCTGTCGGGTGCCAGGATCCGCCACATAACCCACACACTCAGGTCACTCCACAACAAGTACAAATATGACTCTGTCATTGTCCATGTTGGTGTGAACGACCTGAGACGTACCTCCCTGGAGTACATGAAAAGAGACGTGGAAGAGCTCTCCGATCTTGTAGCCCAGGCAGGTATGACCCTAGCCCTGAGTAGCATTCTGCCATCACCCAGAATGATGCCGCAGTACAAGGACAAAATGACTGGCTTCAACAATTGGCTAAGCTTCTGGTGCCATTGTAAAGGGATCCAGTATCTGTTTGCCTGGGATGACATGGTCGACAGACCACGATGCTTTGCCAGAGATGGCCTGCACCTGTCACCCCTGGGATTCCGGATACTGGCTAAGGTTCTTGCCGCCCCTATAGTGCCTTTTTTAGGCAAGGTTCAAATGACAAATTCACCACTGTAACAGGAACAGGCAAGCAAAAACTGAGGGTGATGCTACTCAATGCCAGAAGTCTAAATCTGAAAATGCACTCACTCATGGCACTCCTTAAAATGGAGAACATCGATATCTGTGCAGTGACTGAGACCTGGTTCAAGGCTGCAGAGAGCACTCCTGCAATACCAGGCTATAGCTCATACCACACATTTTGGTCATGTAACCTGGACCGGAACACCAAAGGCGGAGGTGTATCCATATTCATTAAGGATATCCACACCTCCAGGCTAGTTGCTCAGCATAATGCAGCTGAGGTTATCCAAGTGCAACTAACTCTGGGCAAAACTGCAATCCAAATTGTAGCTTGCTACAGATCACCCACCATGCCCCAGGATTCCCACTCCTCTTTTCTTGATGTACTGGAAAATATTAGGGTTCAACCAAACCAAATCAATGGGTGATTTCAACTACCCCACCATTAACTGGGAAAACTACTCATGTACCAACTCCTTCACTCAACGCTTTCTGGAATTCATAAACTCCAATGCCCCGGATCAACTTATCCACACCCCCACCAGGGGCAACAATATCCTAGATCTAGTCATTACCAATATGAGTGACTGGTGTTCCACACCTGAAGTCAATGCCTCATTGGTCCGATCCGACCATAAGCTAATTACCCTAGATATCCACATCCTGCCCCCACCTCCCATTAAGTAAACCATAATAAAAAATTTCTCCAAAGCTAACTTCATGCTTCTTAAGACAGAAGTGGTGAACTTCATGACACCCATGCAGATGGACAATACAGTTATGACTACTGAATCCTACACAATTGCATTTTTTAAGCACTTACATGAGTGCATGGATCGTGCTATCCCAAACAGAACAAAGACTCTATCCTACAAAAAAAGGAAGCCAATATGGTAGTCCCCTGCCATAAACAAACTGTACAACAGAAGGAAGAAACTCTTGCAAAAGAGAGTAAAATCCCACGAGTGGAGGAGCTCCCTGGTCAGCCTCAGTAAGAAGCTGTGATCCCTGATAAAATCCTCCAAAGCTAGTTACGAAAACAAAATTGCCACTGATTCTAAAGACAACCACAAAGCATTCTATAGCTATGTCAAGAATCTGAATGGCAACACTCAGATCTGCTCTGAGTTACAGCACAATGGCACTAAATATACAGACCCAACTAACATTGCCAACATCCTGGCAGATAGGTTCAGTGCTAACTTTACCCTCCTCTCACCCCCTAAAGAGCCCATCTCTATACCGGAAGAATGCAAAGTTCCTGTAATCATGGCTGCACAGGTAAAAAACACACTCTCCAAAGCCAAGAACACAGCATCCATGGGACCAGACAACATCCCAGGCTGCATTCTACATGAACTACAGAACGAACTGGCACCCCACCTAAGTACCATGTTCAGTCATAGCCTCACCTCTGGCTTTGTGCCTGCTGAATGGTGCACAGCAACGGTTATCCCACTCCACAAGGGGAGAGCCACCACGGATCCCAGGAACTACCGCCCCATTAGCCTGACGAGCCTGGTCTGCAAGGCCATGTAATGTATCATCATGGAACTTATAAACAAAGACATTGGTAATCTCCAGACTCTGGATCCCACCCAGTTTGGGTTTGTAAAAGGCAGATCATGTCTCCTAAACCTGATAGACTTCTTTGAAGCAGTCACCAAAGCCGTAGACAAGGGTAAGGTGGTTCACACAGTCTATCTAGATCTTGCCAAGGCTTTTGACACCATCCCCCACTCTGGAATTATAGATAAACTTACTAAACTAGGTATAAATCCTTATGTCACAAGATGGATTGCCAACTGGCTCACTGACAGAACCCACACTGTGAAAGTAGCAGACTCCAAATCCAACTTCAGACCAGTGACAAGTGGAGTACCACAGGGTTCAGTCCTGGGTCCTCTCTTGTTTGGTATCTACTTCTCTGAAGTACAGGCTAACACAGAAGGTCTTTGGCTAACGAAGTTCGCAGATGACTGCAAACTAGGAGCCATAATCGAAACTCCTAATGATGTGGACATCCTTCAAAAGGGCCTCACTGAGACAGACGCCTGGTGTCAAAGCCATGGCCTCAAGCTCAATGCCAAAAAGTGCATTATCATCCCCTTTGGTAAAAACTCTGTACCCATGAACTACAACATAGGTGGTAGTATACCTAACACCGAAAGTGTGATAAGAGACCTTGGGACACAGGTGGTCAGTAGTCTCTCCTTTGATAATCACATCGCCACAGTAGTCAGGAAATCCTTCTATGTGGCACACCTCATCACAAAAGGTTTCTCATCCAGAAAAAAAGAGGTCATTGTTCCCCTCTACTCATCACTCATTAGACCTATTATTAGTACAGCAACCCTTTTGGTATGTACCTCACAAGACATCTCCAACAACTGGAAAGGCCACAGAAATACCTCACAAAGAGGATTACCGGCCTCAAACAGATGCTCTACGCTGACCGTCTCAAAAAACTCCAGCTTTACTCCGTCGCATATTGCCTACTCAGAGGTGATCTCTGCCTAACATACAAAGCTATGTCAAACCCAGCTGTTGGACATGCTCCACTTAAAGAAATCCCAATCCCTTTGAGCTACACGCTCTAGGGACCTAAACCTTGTCACCACAATAAACAGAACATGCCGGAGGGATAGATTCCTGTCCCAGAGACTTCCCATACTTTGGAATAAACTACCTATCTATATCAAACAATGCTCCTCATTAGCACTCCTCAGGAAAAATCTTGATGACGGGATGGGAAATAGGAAATTCACCCCGGGGATCACCTCTGTGGCTCTGCTTGACAGTGGCGCAGGAAAATAATTTTCTTGGGTGGCAAAAGCCAGGGTACCTTTTTGACTGGGCATGTATAGGCCCCAGGGCCGATAGCCTAGTACCTACCTATGAACCTATACCAATCCCTGATGTTTAGTGATGGTGCACAGAACTAATATCCTCTGTAGGACGTGGCAAGGTACAATGTTTGTGGTCTACCTAGTGCCTTTTAAGACATACTACTTTGCCTTGGTGTCCAGTAAATCCCACATCACCAGTCTCCATTCTGTTTATGTGCCACTCAGGCAGAAGAATTATTGTTATCCATAGTAGTTAGTGTTTCCCTGATCCCTGTATTGATCAAAGTGCTGTTAAGGCATGGCAAGTAACAGTTATCCCTGGTGGCTAATGCTCCCCCCGATCCCTGTACTGATATTTATATCCCAGGTGGCTAGTGTTTCTCCCATGCAATGCTACAAACTATACTCATTAGTCTAGCAGTATGTGGATTTATGACAGACACCCCCCCACACACACACACACACACACACACACATACACACACACACACACACACAAAAAAAAACTTCCTCCTCACCCCATCACACTCACAGATCCTCATTCATTCACTAAAACGAACTCACATACACACATCTATACCTAGCCCCCTCCATGCCTCCCTTACCTGTATCTTCCAGGCAGACTCGCACTCACACATACACTCATACATTCAGATCCCTTGCACACACTCATGCACACACCTCCCACCCTGTCCTTACCAATAAACTCCTCAGCATTTACCTCTACCATGATGGATGAACATGGCCTAGCATGACATGGAATGAGTGGCCATATTAATCTACATGGCTTAGCAATGTATTGAATCCCTCAATGTTTAGATGCCTTCCCTGAGACAGTTCCAGGAGAGAGAGAGAGAAAGAGAGAGCACATAGCTAATTAGAATATGCTTCTACCCATAACTGCTTCATCAGCATGTCACATTGGTTTGGAGACAGCATGGCATGGTACTGAACGACGTCATGCAGAAGTACTGTGGCAGGGGTGTCTTTGAATTTGAAAAATATGAATAGGACAGTAACGCTGGCAACCAAAGATTGGTCTGTCACACAAATAATATACCAAAAAGTAAAAAAATCGAATGACCACCACAGCTGATGCCATAAACCTTTAATATAAATGAGTTAAAACCATATAAACATAAAAACAATAAGACAACAGATAAGCGCTTATCTGTTGTCTTATTGTTTTTATGTTTATATGTTTTTTCTCATTTCTATTAAAAGTTTATGCCATCAGCCGTGGTGTTCATTCTATCTTTTAATTTTTAAATTTGAAAAGGTTACTGTAAGGTATACACATCGTGTACTCCTAGGGGTAACCTTTATGAATTTGAACCATAATGTGGAATATACAGCCAGTCTCAGACTAAGAGTAAATTCAAATTACCTTCTTGGTGGAATTATGAGCTGATTAAGCTTTACTAAAAAAAGAAAAATAATGTTTAATGACTATAAAAATTCCCAAATTGCTCTAATAAAATAAATCAAATAAGGTTACTAAATAAATGAAAAATACAATTAAGACAGAGAAGTCTATATTAAGAAGATGTTAGCAGAAGACACATTTAACATGAAAAACTATTACAATTACATCAACAGAAATAAATTGCAATATCATGTGTGTACAATGCAGGTGAGTAACATCTTGCTTTGTGACCCTATGATGATCTGGAAAGAATTTAATAACTACTTTATTTAAAGTGGTCTTTACAATTGCAGTCCAAATTGTGTGGATTTTAACATTTCATTAGGGAATTCCTGCCCATTCTTTACTTTACAGTCAATAAGATGCTAAGAATATTAAAAAAACAGCATCAATGGATCCTGACACTATTTCTACTATTTTGTTCTATAATATTAAGGGCACTCTCAGCCCTTTATTTAAACAAAGCTTTAATTGTTATATTCGCTCTTGTATTGCTCCTGGATTATGGAAAAGAATCTCATGTCATTCCTACATACCAAAAGGGAAATAAAGATGATGTTAAGAATTATAGACCAAACACTCTCACCTCAATTCTGGACAAATGTTTTAAAAGATGCATTATTGATATCATGAATGATAATGAAAATAAATTGGCACAACTGGAACTCTAACAACATGGATTCCAAAAGGGAAGAGCAACTCTTATTAATATAGTAGAATTTTACAATCAGATCTCAATGGCAGCAGACATGGGTCTATCATCTGGCATGCTATACATTGGCCTGGCAAAGACCTTTGACTCTTTGCTCCACTCAGTTATCTATAAATCAATGTGCAATGCAAATATTAATCAGTATATAATTAAATGTATTTTATCATGGTTATTAGGAAGATCACAGTCTGTTTTAGTACATGGCACAGCTTCTAGATACTTACCATTTGACACATATTTTAGAAAACCATGCATTAGGAAATCAATTTTTTTGCCTTCAACAATACAAAATGAAGTTAATTATTTTAGGGACATTGGTACCTTAATGTTTGCTAACTTCTCAGTCTGAAAACATGCTGATAATCTGTCAGGCCGTGAAACAGCAAGGTTTATGACTAAAAAGCTCAAGAACAGTAATATTAATTAGATGATTATCTCATATAAGGCATATATTAGGGCAATTCTTGAATATAACAACATTTTACTTATACTGTGGGACAGCTTAAGAGCCTAGAGGCAAAGCAAAGAAAATTTACAAAGAAAATCTTACAAATGAAGAAAATTGTTTGCATGGAAGGATGACAATATCTCACCTTGTATACTCAGCTATATCATTACATAGCAGGAAAGTTTACTCTGGCATATGAAGCATTTATGATGCAACATTACAGGCAGTTATAAACACAGAATTATGTCAATGTAATTTAACACTTAGAAATAATGATTTAGAGTTATATATGCATTCATTTTAAAGTAAATTGAGACACACTCATACATAACTTTAAGAATCCTTGCTTTATGGAATAAATATCCTGCATGGATTAGGAGATCGAATTATTTAGGTATATTTAAACCAAATCTCCATAACTGGTTTGCTGACTTGGCATATGATCCTTATGTAAGAAAATCTGTGTTCCTCAATGGTCTTTGACCTGAACACTGTACCTGAACTTGTGAACTTTTTATTTATTTATTTAACATTTGTTGACTGGACAGAGCCAATTTTCAGCGGAGGCCCAAGAAGAAACACTCCAGATGTATGTCTTTGGAATGTGGTAGGAAACTGGAGTACCCAGTGTAAACCCATGCAAAAGCAGGGAGGACATGCAGACTCCACAGAGAAGGCAGCCCTGCCAAGAATTGAACTGGAGAATCTATTGCTGTGAGACAACAATTTTAACCTCTGCACCACTGTGCCACCAAACTTATGCAATAAATAAAACTGTACTCACAGTCAGCTGTGTTGGGTTACTTACTCATTTGTTATTTTTCAAAATTATAACCATCAAGATTTCATTATAGAGTGAAATTTGGATTCTATACATGATACACCCTACTAACAAGAAGTGTAAGAAACTGACTTTCTTATGTTGAGTAGGTACAAAATTATTAAGCCTAGAGATTTGGAACCTACTATTACCATTTAGTTTTCCACTTGACAAATTGTGATGGTTCTTCATTATGGTCTTATATTTTGAAAAGTTATTGAAGTAGAAATGCATTTTTTTATGCGTTTATGTTTTTATATCTATATGGGATGTTAGTTAGACACTGTGATTTAGCTACAATATTTTATCTAAGCATACTCATCTGTTGTTAATTTTTGAAAAACATTAAAGACAAATTGTACAGACAAAACTGTTCCTGTTATGCACTGAACACATCCACTTAGAACTGAATAAGAACACGTCTACAGCTTTATTCCATGACCTGTCAGAAGCATTTATTGATCATCTTATTATTGGCATTAACTCCCAGTCAACTTATTGGTTTCTTGGTTACTTTACTAACATAATGTAATATATTACATAGAAAAGAAGAATATCCTCACCATTGTAACTTGCCAGAATATGTCACTTATGTATGTAATGGATATACTTTGTCGCTCAACACGTGGAAATGCTGCTCTCATACAGTATTGCTGTTTGGACTTCCAAATCAATATCACTTCTTACAAGAAGTTAGCAGACATTCTCCATTGTCCTCCAACTCTATGATTCCTTCTTAAATAAATATTTATAAACCCAAATATATGTTGTTTACCCCCAATATCTGTCTACAAGATAGTACAGCTGCTCTACAGATCCTATCCTTGGATGTTCCTACTTTGCAGGTTGATAAAGTATAACCCCCCCCCCCGAGTAACAGGTTAATAATTGAAATTTAATTTTTATAGAAAATTTTATGTCTAAAAAATAAAAAACCATGCAGGTCTTCTATATGAGGTAAACACTTTATAACCAGGTAAGATAAGACAGCGGCAAAGCTCATACCTTCTCAGTTCTCAGAGCTTCCCTATGGCCATATTCACCTTACAAATATTTGTCAAACTGACCAACTAAATTTCGTACATGTTACACCATTTCACTTCTGGTTCTGTCTACATTCTGTGCTTAATGCATACTGATAACCCCTTTTTTCTCCTTCCATTCATTCACTGCTTCCTTGCAATCTGTTGCTATTCTTTGTTTTAATAAATCTTCAGCATTTCACTTTTACTTTTTCAGCAGTTTCGGATCTTACCCACCTCTACGATTGAACTCCTCCTATCTTTTATCATATCTGTATTAATGATCTCTACTCTCTGTTCTCCTTGATAATCAGTATATACCTGTGTCACTAGTTACCTCTATGTTGTGCTGATACTCTCGGCTACAGATTCTTACTCTCTTCTTCATCTTCATCTTTCTCTATTAACTCACTTTCTCTTTTTGTCATTCTTATCTCAGATCAGTAAATAGGTACCTCATATTTTACTTAATGCAAACTCTTTATTCTGATTAGCTTACTCATCTCTTTACTTCATCTTCATAATAATATCAATAATATCAAGCTACTGTATTTGACTCTCTATATACTACTGGTGCACTGATTAACTTTCAGTGTGCTTTCCTATACTTATTTCACCCATAATAAATCATACTTCTACCCTGAATATTTCCTATTCTGTCTAATTCTACCCATTTAATAGCCCCACACACCTACTAGCAGCTCATCTTACCTGTACAAGTTCATCACACACACACACACACACACACACACACACATATATATATATATATATATATATATATATATATATATACATGGATCTGCTTCAGATTATCGAACTTTTAAAATGCCGACTTTCATATGGCTGACACCATATGACTGACAATTTGAAAGCCCGAAAATGCAAGCCCCCTGCACCTCCCACACCCCCTGCTACTTTAATATTCTCACTCCGAGATCGCACTACAGTGCAGGAAAGGGGAATCTCCCAGTTCCACTCTGTATCGGGATCTCCGCTATTCACTGTCTATTCATAATGCAATTCATGTTTGTATTACACTAACTTACCCTTAATTTCTCTAAACTGGCTAAAATTTCTCTAAATGTTAAATCATTGACATATAAGTTGTTTCTACT